>NC_081824.1:266874955-266987455 GCF_030867095.1 Alligator mississippiensis
ATTCTCCAAACCTCTTAATTTTTGTACCATGCTTAACTCAGTCATTCTTTGTTTTCTTCTTTCCCAGTCTCTTTGCTTTTTATTTGAGCTTTCCCCAGTTTTTCAATATCTGTCTAGAAGTCGCATGCCCAGGAGATGCAATTGCATCTAAAATAACTTCCTGTACACCGTGGGTGTTGTTACATGTGCTCAGGGGAGAGGAACAGGGAAGTCTTTTTAATTAGAGTGGCTCCAAGAGCTGCTTTAATTAAAGCTCCCACAGTGTCTTGTGCATCAGTGTCCCCATGCTTCAAAATGGTGACAGG
Source organism: Alligator mississippiensis (assembly GCF_030867095.1). NCBI lineage: Eukaryota > Metazoa > Chordata > Crocodylia > Alligatoridae > Alligator > Alligator mississippiensis. Next base: position 266,875,261 of record NC_081824.1, read on the forward strand.
AGCACTATTAACTAAAGCTCATTCAATGCACTTTTAACTAAAGTGCTTCTGCTGTCATTTTGAAGCATGGGGATGCTGATGCACAAGATGTGGAGGCCTGCTGGAGTGCATTAATTGGCATGCTTCAGCAGACTCAATTAATCGAGCCTGCTCTGATGCGCTGTAGTTACAGCGTGTGAGAGCATCCTCCCTATATGCGTACAGGCACCCTGTGGCTTTAAATCTGCATTCATCATATTCTGCTTAAGTTTCCCAGTGTTGCATGCTGTAATTTAGTCCCCCCCCCCCTTTGGTTTTTCTATAGTTTAAGTGCTAACATTCTTCAAAGAGCTGCAGTCCCCCCAAGAAGATTCATTATAAACTTGTACTACTACGTTAAATTACTGAACTGCTACAGAATTTATCAGCAAAAACATTACCATCAGGCTTTAATTTGTCTGAATGAGTAGTTACTGCTGTTGGTTGTCATATCATCAAAGTGCACCTGGCACCTTTTGACAGAATGACTTTTAAAGCCTCTGGGCTTTACAGGAATTAGCCTTCTTTTAACTTGCATGGAAGCATATTTGTATGTCTGTATTTGCTTCCTATCCTCATGCTTCTTAAAAGTTGTTGGGTTTTTTTGTTTGTTTGTTTTTTTATCAAGACCTAAACATTTAATTATTTGAAAAATAAAATTGAGTTGAGTACCACCTCTTGGACTTTTCTAAAGCAATACCTGCTTCTCCTTATTTGTCATCATCTAGTCTTCTGTCTCAAAGCTTCATCTATAATTTTCCAAAGGTGGCGTATGTGTGTGCATGTGTTCAGGCTGGAGCCTGTCTTCATATTCCAAACCAATAGTTGAATCTGTCATCAGAATGGCTCTTCCCTCTTTTAGGTTGGTGGATATAGTATTTTGGAGGAATAATTACCAGATGTAGACATCACAGAATAGTTATTTCTAATGAGAGCGTTGGTAGCTGCCAAAAATCAAACCCAGCTGCTAGGTGTGAACAGGCTATATCACGAGTCCTCTATAATAATAAATGTAACAAAGGGCTAGCTTGTGGCTGCAGCTGGAAAAAGCACATTGCAGTAGAGTTGTTTTTGAGTGAAGTTTATCTCTTACTGAAGAAGTGATAATTTGTAATATGTTGCTGGTTTCTGTTTAGGTGAGTGACACAGAATCGGGTTTAGCAAAACAAGCGTTATTCACTCGACACCCTGAGATGGAAAGCTGGCCTCGAGATCATAACTGGTTCTTTGCCAAATTCAACATTACCAATATCTGGGTCCTGGACTACTTTGGTGGCTTGAAAATTGTGACCCCAGAGGATTATTACAGTGTCAAACCCTAGTAAGTACTGAAGTTTGTTGTATAACCTTTTTTGTCATAATTGGAGATAAGTATTCCTATAAGTTTGTATAAATAAATTCATACACATGTTAATTCTTCCTATTGGGAAGTCATCAGTTCTACCTGATGATTGGAGAGAAGTCTTAATATATCCTGTCTTCAAAAAAGGCAGCAAACTGGAATGTGAAAATTTAAAGAGATACTGCTAACTTAACAACTACCAATAAAGTATTGTCTAACGTGTTGCTCCACCACTTATTACCTGATGAAGAAAAAACTGGGAGACTACCAGTGGGAATTCCACAAGAATAGACTGATGATAGACCAAATCTTCTCACTAAGGTAGTCGAGGGGAAAAAAATGGGAATATATTAAAAATGAACACATTCTGTTCATATATTCCAGAAAACCTGTGATACCACACACAGTCTGGGGGCTTTAGTAGCTGAATTGGGCATTCCCAGAAAAGTCAAATTGAACTCTTTAAATTTTGTATGCAGAATTAGCACTTGTGGAAGAAATCTGGACCCCTTCCCAATGAGAACTGGATTGAGGCAGGAGGGTGGTCTGTCTCTGATCCTATTCAACCTGGCACTGGAATAAATGATCTGGAGCATAAATAACATGAGGGGAGTTCAACTGAATGGAGATCATGAAGTCCTGACATGCTGCTGATTTTATTTTTCATGAGTGCAAATATGAATGATACAAAGTCTATACTTGACTAACAACTAAAGCAAAGAAGGTTGGACCACAAGTGAGTGTGGATAAAACACTATCTGCTGATAAACAGAACCCCAATAAATCAGGAACCTGATGTAACAATAAACACTACAAATTTTAAGCAAGTGACTCGCTTCATGTATTTAGGCCCCATCATAGCACAGGATGTAACGCAAAGGAAGAAACTAGGAAGAATGGAAGCAGGAATTAGAGCCCACTTTGCATTACAGAAGCTCCAGTCATCCAAGCTCATCCCAAGGAAAACTAAGCTTCAAGTCTATAAAATCCTAATCGGGCCATATAGAACCTGTGGCAGTTGAGCCTAGGTTCTCCCAAAAGGAAGTGGGATACTACTAGATTGTTTTAAGAGAGAAATTTTAAGGAAAATCTTTGTGCAGTGAGAACCCATAACATAGGAATGGTACAAGAACCAGTAACGAGTAATATCAATTGTACAGAGACGGAACCCTGACATAGAAAATTAGCACAACAATTACAATGCCTGGGCCAAACTGAAGGAATGGAAGCAATTGAGACACCAAAAGAAAATGTTCCTTGGGGTACTGGAGGGGAGAAGGCTGCCCAGATGACCAAGGCAAAGATGTTTTGATGATATAGTATCAGACATGGAAATTAACTGTGGGCAACTAGAGAACAAAGGCACACAGATGAGAACGGATAAAGGTAGCGGAGGCAGCCGATGACCTCTAGGGCTTATAATACTAAGTTGTTGCTGTTAATAATATACTGTTCCTATAAGGGTTTCAAAGGTTCCCATACATATAGTGCACATGCACTGTCCTCTTAACTTTTTTTTAATGCTTGTTAATGTCTTTCCTAAACTAGTTTACTTTATTTATTTATTGGTCCCTTCTGTAAAGTTGTCATAACAATTGTACTTTGTTGATCAGTCCCTGACAAACAAGCTTTCCCAATTGTTATTTTTCCTTTCTCCTAGCCATCACTTTCATGTATCTTGAAAAGTAATTGAGCATGGATTGCATCTATTTGTAATTTTTAACCAGTGAAGTTTACGGTATGTTGCAATACAGAAACATTTTAGGTTCTTTTCTATAAGAATGAACAGGTAATTGCAGTTATACAAATGCAGGTGTCTTATTAGTACCTCCAACTTTAAGAGAATTTAATGTAGGAAGTTTCCTTTCGAATGAACACTGAAGCAGTTTACTGCACTTGGATTAAATACAGGGTGGAAAGTATCTTAGTCCAATAGATAAGAATTATGAGGATACTTGGTTGCATTTAGGAGATGTGAATTTTTTATTTTTTAATCTTTTTTGCTGTATCACTTGTGATCTGCATTGAACTGTCCTGAAGTGGAGTTTTCAAGAGAACTTCTGAGTTGTATATGGCATTTACAAATGCCAGGATGTCCAGACAATCTGCTGCATAGGCCTGGGATAAGTAAGGCTTCAGAATGACATTCCAGATACTTTAGAATACCTTTTAATCTTAAAGTATATTCAATTTAATTATTATTTTTACCCTTGTAGGTAGAAGAATACTGTGGATGATCATAAAAACGAACTGTTTGGGCCTTTCCTGTGCTTTCTATTTGAAACTATTTCCCACTGAGCCAATAATGAAAAATCGGATTCCTTCTACTTTTTTTTTAATTGGCTTACTTTGGGTGTATCCCCATTTCTTGTGATCTTGTTACTGAGACTTACTGGCAGGTATTCATGAAAAATGAATTTTCAAACCATATGTTCTATTGCAGAAGAGATGTTTATTCAAGCTGGGCTGGTTATTTGTGTGTCCAATATTCCCCAGATTCTACAAGCTCAATCCACAGTTCTAAGTAGTTTGGTTTATTTGTTACAGATAACAATTTGCCTGTGTGCAATCTGCAAGTAGACTGTGCAGGCTTATCTGAAACTAATGTATTGGCTTAGCTCTACATGTGCCTTACTTTAAATTTCATGTGTTTGTAGTATATTTAAAAATATTTTAACCAAAATTAGCTTTGTTTTGCCTTTTGAGGCAGAGTAAACTAGCCAGCTGAATTCTACAGAGTTACTTTCATATAGAAGGTGTAGAGTGCTGCTTCCACCAAGCTAGAGTATGACCAGATGGGAACCTGCACTCTCGGAAAACCTTGAACATTGATCAGTGCAATTGTAATCTGTTCTGCTACCTACATGACACTCATTGCTGTAATATGACTGTCTTTATGCAAACCAGACATGACCCTCTGGTTCCTGGTAAGTTTCTAGCACAGCATTTAGTTGGGGGATGTTTGTGTCCTTGTTCTTCAGATTCAAGCTATGGTTAGGAAAGTGTCTTTTTATATATAACTCTTGGGATTGTGGTTTTATTTTTCCTGAAAAAAAATTAATCAGTCCTCACTTTTTCTCAACTTCTACTCAGAAGTCATTTATTCACTCTGTTTCCCCTACTGTGTGTTTGGCTTCTGGATTTAGTGTAACCACTTTAACAAACACTGTTTAATACTAGAATCTGAATTATGAAGGAAATCCACTTGCCTTATAAAGCAGCTGTTGGCATAACTTCCTTGTCCCTTCCCCCGATTAATAGAACTCATTTTATGAGGGGTTTGTTTGGAGGATATAAGATACTACTTGTTGTGCAGCCCAAAAGTAGAAGAACGTTTTATGAAATGTGTAATAACTTATCAATATGAAGTCAGCTTACATTACTAAGAACACTTCCCTCTTTGTACTTTTAAAATATCCTAGTGAAGAATACAATCAATATATGAAATTAAACATTTTATCCTGTCTGTTTTCACAAAAAGCTCCAAGAAGGGGTCATGTTAGAATAAGTTGAGCTCAGCACGAAAATAACTATCTAGGGCAGTTCTTCTCAGTCTTCTTGGGCTTGATGCACCCCTGGATAGATGTGGGGAACTCCTCACAAAATGCCAGCTCTTAAGTTTTTCTGTAGCCAAAAATAAGTGAAAATAATGGAGTGATTCTTCTGTTGCAAAGAACTCAAAGACCACGACAGGGCATGATGTTTTTAACATTACTGATTCCTATTTGAAATCTTCTGATTTACCCTGTGAATCATGTTTACACAGCGCTAACATTGTATGACACACTTGAAAGGATCTCAAGGCACTCCAGGGTGCTAGAGGATCTTAACTGAGAATCGCTGATCTAGGGCCTAGGTTAGAGCAAGGGACATGGGAATGGGGACTCCTTTAATTAATGACAGGCCCAGAAATCATGGCGTGTTGTTTTGTTTTTTCTTTTTTTGTATGTAATCAATCTGTTATATGCGAAAACTTTTTCCTCCTTTGTAAGACAAGCTGGCACTTTACCCATAAATTAATTTATGAAAATATATGAAAAGATCTTTGTTTTGGTGGTTTTTAAAAAAATGAAGAGCTCTCAAGTGATATTTTTATGCTATACAGATTAATTGCAATGTTTCTCAAGTGGGATCTTGCATATATTTTTTTTTTGTGATTCATTGTAAATCATTCTGATTTTTAAGATTAACCAGTGGTGCTGGGTCTTGATTAAAATCTATTTTTTATGATAAATGGTGTTTGTTTTATTTTATTACACAGTTCAGGGATTGCTGGGGTTTCCATCCCATTTTTCTGTCATTCTGCTGTCTGCCTGCTGCCAGATGAGTCATGTTTGCCAAGCTAAATGGAGAAACTGATCTTTCAAAGCCTGGCCTCTACTTAATCTGTTGCCTTCTTACTTTACTTTATCATACTTATTCCTTCTGCACACTGCTGCCATTCTGCTGTGAAGTAGGACATCAGATGGTGACTTGGGGGTAGAACATATCATTCACCCCCCCCCCCCCCCCCCAGGCCTACAGGTGATGGAATTCTGTAGGGAAGAACTGCTTGGGTCAATTCTTGATTTATATAAGTAAGTGTTAATTTGATCATTTGCCCTGGTATATCCATCACACTTAAAATAGTTCCGCTAATTATATTATCTACCACTAGTATTTCTTTTCCTTGTATTTTCTTCTTCACATAAACCTATACTTGGTCAGTTGCTAATAGCAACTTGCTTGGTTATCTTCCTCTTTTGTGTGTTAACCTGCTAAGAATTCTTTTTTAGTTCTGAGCTCCTAAATGTATTATAGACCACTCCACCTCCCCTACACCCCCCCCACCGACACACACGCACACAAAGAAATTTTGTTTTTTGCTTTGAATCTGTCACTTGAGTAGATTTACAAAAATAGGTCACTGTCTCTTACTCTTCAAACCCTAAATATGAATATATTTGAGTATTACCTAGTGAGAGCATCAGGCACACCCTTTGACATCCTTTTTGTAGTATTGGCTGTTTCCTCTTGCACAGATTTCTCCAGTGTCTTTTTCTGAGTGGGGGCAGATTTACTTTGCTAACAGAACACAGTAACATTACATTGTTCAGGACAAACTGAATAAGTTCTCTAGTAGAAGCTACAGGGCATTTCTAGGCCAAGATGCTAGTTTAAACTAGGACACAATTATGGGTGCTGCTTTTGGCAAAGGGTGCTGTGATACACTTCTGGTAAGTCAGAGTGCACTATATAGGCCTCTCATTTTACTGGAAACAAGTGCTTAAAGTATGACTGTAGCACAGCTAGGCACACCAATTTATGATAGCCTTCACATAGTTGACACAGGTAATAACTGTGCCTTTAGACCAGGTTCAAAAAGTTCAAGCCCTCCTGAGACCTTGGGTAGTATTCCTAACCTATTTTGGTACAGGCTCAAGCATAGATAAGCAAAATGTGATTTGTACATTTTGCTGAGGAGACATACCCTTGCCTGCAGGGACTGGATCTTGAAGGGTTAATCTGCAAGGGTTAATCTGAAGTCCTAGCCAGAGTTGCTATGGCTACAGGTTTTGTAGAATATTCAGGTTCAAAGACTGTGTGTGTGTGTGTGTGTGTGTGTGTGTGTGTGTGTGTGTCTACTGTTTAGTAGAAGCTATAGTATTAGACACTCTTCTACAACAGTGGTTCTCTTCTTTTTGGAATAGAGGCACTCTGTGCTCAAGGCAGCCCTCCATAACTCTTGTGAATTAAGTGGCACCCAATTTCAAAATTTATAGGTAGTTGTACTCTTACCCAGGGGCTGGGCAGTAAGAGCGAGGGGATTGTCCAAGCAGGAAAAGGCCTGAGCCTGGCTTATCTGATTATCTCCTCGTACTTTGTGACACCCTTCAAAGGATCTAGCAGCACCCTAGTGTACCCCATCACCCTGAATCAGCTAGTGAGGTTCAAATGCTATAGTCATGGTAGTCCAGGAAACATACAAGAGACAAGAGTTTTTTTTGTCATGTTGTTTGGGGGTTTTTTTGTTTTGCTTTTTTTAATTGGACCAACTGTATGGTTGGGGGAGAAACTGGATGCTGTTTTGGTCCCAAACTGCCCTTCCTCCGGTCTCGGAGAAGTTGACACAATTTAAGCTAAAAAGCTTAGGAAATAGATGTCACTAGGTGCATCTACGCATGATATTAATGTGCTTTACAGCTTACTGTGCAGTAAAATAAGGCACAATAAGCTTTCCCCAGGAGCATGGTCTATGCATGTGCTATCAGGAGCAGTTTAGTGCAAGGCTACTCCTGCCCTGCTCTGTCCCCCTACAGCAGCCAGGGGGAGCTCCAGGCTCCCCACCAGGGTCAGACCTGTGCTCTGGAGGGAAGAGGGAGCTGTCCCACCTCGGGTAGCTGCTTCTCAGCCCTGTGCCCTGATTGCCAGATTGGGGCATGGGGCTAGAAGGCAGGCAGCTCCCTAGGGCAGGGGACAGTTCCCCAACCTCCTGCTGCCTGGGCTGACCAGCAATTTGCTCCCAGTCAGCTGTCTGCATGTAGACAGCTATCTGCCAATTTGGGGCTGGAAGACATCTGCCCCTGGAGACAACATGGCTCCCCCACCCCACTAACTCCAGCATGACCCCAGTGCCCCCTGCCAGCCTTTGCTGATTGGGGCAAAGGGCTGGGAAGTGGGCAGCTACCTGGGGCAGAGACAGTTCCCTTGCTGTCTGGGCTGACAGTGAGCAATTTCCTCCTGGTCAGGTATCTACATGTGTGCTGCTGTGCAGTAGCTACTGCATGGTAAATCTACTTGTATCTACAGGTACTAGCCAACCATGCAGTAAACTAATTTACTGCACAGTAAATGCTGTGCATGGGTAGACATCAACACTTTACCACACACAGTAAAGTGTCTTGTGTAGATGTGTGCACTGTCTAGTCTAGCTTCTTTTCTCTTCATGTTGTAGATTCCTAATCTAGTCTCAGGCTTATCTCTGAAAGCTGAAGAAGAGCGGTTTGTGTCTGAAACCCTGTCCAGCTGCTTCCCCAATCATGCAGGTGTCCCAATAAGATATCACAAAAAACCCTTGTCTCTTCTAAAAGTAGCAATCTCTTCAGAGGTGATCCCAATAAATATCTGGCTTGCTGTCTTTGAGGTTTCTTTCTTTCTTTTTTTTTTTTGTTTACTTAAGGATAAAAGTGACAAATCTTGTGTTAATTTTAATAGATCACAGAAGTCATGCGTCTTTTTATTTGCCTTTAACCAGAAGTAACATTACCCTTAAGTATAAAAAAGTAAGAACAAGTATTTAGTAAAACATTGAACCAAGAATCAAAATTCCATGACTCTGAGGAAGGGTGGGTGTGCTACTGACTGGCTGAGAGGCAAAAACCATGGCAAAAATGAAAGGGAGCAGAAATGGCACTGCTCACCATGGGACACTGCCATGCTTTCAGTAAGTTGTGGGAAAATGCAGACTCTGGTGCTTTTTAAATGAGTTTTTTCTACTTTTTTCAGCAGAAAACTAGGATCCCTGGTAATGACACACCTCACAGAGATCATGTGGCCTAATATAAGGTTTCTGTTGGATCTACAATCAAAGGTGCCATGCCATTACACAAAACTGAGCAAATGTGTTTAAAGAATAATGGGTCAAAGAATAAATCTGAATATTCAGTAAAAATTGTATCAAACAGGATTAACCACGTGTTCTTAATTTTGAAATACTGTAGGGAAGGTAACTCAGTTAATGCACTGGCCAAAACAAATTGATTAGAACTAAGCCCTTCTCTGTTCTGTGTCATGGATTCAGATACCTGTTTTTTTCTGTAAGGGTTGATGATGCTTCAAAATTGCTTTGCCAAACCAGTTTTCAATCTGTTGTTCCCTGATCAGGAAAACGTTTTGTCCTTGTCAGCCACAAGAGGGCACCACGGACTTTAGTATCTTTGGGTTGGTTAATAAAGGTTTTAAACTACTGCCTAAAATGGATTTATTTTAACCAAGAACATTGAGGGAAGATGCTTAGAATTCTCTGAAAAACTTTATATTTTGTATGATTTCTTTAATAAGAAACAAGGCATGTTATTACAGCTAGCTATTAAAAAGTGACACTCATTATTCTTCTGTTTTCTTAGCTAATTTAATGCTGTAAAGTGTTTAGAATTAGCAGCCTAGAAAATGAAACAATTTCTCTCCCCTCCCCTTCCTCCAGCTCCACAGAACAAGTTTAGCAGAGGTAGTTGAACTGCAAACTTTCCTACATTTGTCTCAACTATGACCTGGAGCAAACCCCTTCTAGAGGGGATGGGGTTTCTTTATCCATTTGGTCCTTATCAGTTCTGCTGACAATGCAGACATGCGTTGCCAATTGTAGTTGTGATTTTTTTGTCATGTGGATTCTTGCTCCCTAGCCATTGGCTTGGAATACTCGCATTTGATTTCATAAAGATCAAGCAACCATCAGGTAGCTAACATTTTATTTGCTGTCGGATCATAGTAGCTTCCATTTTCAGCATAACTTTGTACTTGCATAATAAATAATAGTGGTTCGTATAAATTCAGGAATATAGCACTAATTTTGGATTATATCAAAAGGCAACGTTTTTGGAGTGTATGTTTTGAAAAGAAGTTCTGGATTTTGCCTACATATAGTCTAAAACAGTATAACTGTAAAACTAATAATGCTACAGTAGGTTATACCATAAATAGGGTAACAGGAGTCATTAACAGGTTAAAATGCTCATGACCTGTCAGGGAGAAGCTACACATGTCCACATGTGCTATTCATGTGATATAAGCTTTTACTGCATAGTAAAGTAAAACACAATAAGCTTTCCTGAGGAGCAGTTCAGTTCAGGGCTACTCCTGCCTACTCTGCCCCCCTACAGCCGCCAGGGGGAGCTCCAGGCTCCCCTGCGTACCAGCTCTGGGCTGGCAGTGGGCACTGGGATCAGGCCTGTGCTCTGGAGACCAGGGGTAGCTGTCCTGCAGCTAGGGGCAGCTGCCTTCCAACTCCACACACCAATCAGCAGCTGCTCGGAGTAGGGGACTGTTTCCCAAGCTCCCTGCTGCTTGGGCTGACTGGAAGTAATTTGCTCCCAATCAGCTGTCTACATATGTACTACTGTGCAGTAAATCTACTTGTATCTACGGGTACTAGCCAACTGTACAGTAGGCTAATTTACTGCACAGTAAATTCTGCACGCATGTAGCTGCTAGCGCTTAACTGTGGAGTAGATTTGTAGGCCTTTATTGTGGAGTTGCCCAATTAGCTCTGCAGTAGTTGTCTCAGCATCTACATGTGCAGTGCTATTAGGACGGAGTAAACTAATTAACTCTGCCACAGATTAGTACTTGTAAATAAAAGTACTAAACTACGGTGGAGTTTTACTCTGCAGCAATGCATGTGTAGATGCTGATGCGGCTAGCTGGGGCATGAGGGTGTTTAGGTGTGGGGACTACCAGCCAGCTAGCACTGCACTGGAGTACCCTTGTGCTCCAGCCAGCCCCTCCGCAGCATGTTGAGCTGAGTCAAAGCAGCTTTGGGCTAACCCCTCTGGCCCCCTACCAGCCGGGGCAGCTCTGACCCAGCTTAACATGCTGTGGTCTCCAGTGCATGTGTAAACAATGGAGCAATATATGCCATTGTTTATTGCTGTGCATGAATAGTATGTGTAGATGCCCCCTATTGTTTGTACTTGGTAGACTGAAAACTCATGTGTTCATAATGGCTGCATTTGAAAGTTCTTTGAATGTCCCTTATATATATTTCTAAATCAGTTATTGCACTGAAAATTTAAACACAAAGCAGGAGCAGGCAGCCACATCTCACAAGAAGCAAGGTTGTTATATTGCATAGGGGCCTATGTAACAGGGCACATTCTCATGGACATTTTTGTCTTCACAGCACTGCACAGGTGTCTACCTCTGTTCTACCAGTCTGTCATTTTAGATGTGCCAGGGCTTCTGCTTATACTTTGCAGATGCAAGGAATAGTGGCAGCCAACTGGAGGGCTTTAAGAAGGCCATATTTTCACTCTCAGAGGGGAGTAGCTGTAGGTAAAACCATTGCCTCTTCACTCTCTGTTGGGTGCATATGGAGTAAAACCAGGAGCAAGGGGTTTTTCCTTTTACACTTCTCCCCTCTGAGTATTGGCAAATGTGCAGAGGGGGAAGGGGATAATCCCTTTGGAATGCAGTAATTAATACCTATCTAGTGGTAATTGCTGCGTTCCAAGCGGATTAGCACAGTGGAACCCAATTATAGCAGAGTGAGGCTTTGCTATAAGGAATTACAGTGCATTGAAATGCAGTGAAGCAATTTAGGACTGTCAGTCTGCTACATTTTGTCAATATAAATCACCAGTTAAAGTACTGTAAACTGCAGACTTCTCTTTTCAGTGCAGTTTTCTAATGCATGAATGGCATGTCTAGTGGACTACAGCACACATGCTGTACAGAACTGCTGTCTGCTTAATATCCATTATCCTTGTATGAGCCTCCACAAATGATTGTGAGTGGTGCTGAGGTAGTTCCATGGCGCTACAGCACTATCATTTACTGCTGAAAAGGGGCAAGGCTCTGTAGCCTTTGACAGCGGATTCTCTCCACTCTCTGAAGTCTGTCAGTTTCTCCACTAGGTGACAGAGGTATTAATTTTGCCTGCAAGTACTAACTGTATCATGTCGACTCAGGAGAATTTGGGCTTTGATAGCTGACCTGTTCTCAGTCCCAGCAGTCTGTGGTGATGATTACAGGTAGGCTCTCTGTGGTAACAGTGCATGAGCCAGAGGGCAGTGTGTAGTTATTTTTATCCCCAGCTTGACTGTGGTGCAGGTTTGTTTTTAGTTTTCATTTATTTCCTGTTAGAGCTGCAAACCCTGCTGCTTTTTTTTTTATGCTTCAGGCAAGTACATCCAGCAGGAATGGAAATGGGCTGCCTCTGGGGAAGAATTAGCCCTCTGCATTAGACAGGTCAGCATCAAGACTGTTTGTGTCCAGAGACACTAGAAAATTGACACATGCTCAAGGGAACACATGCCTTGCCTATACTAGAGAAATAACTACCCGTTATAGACTATGGGTGTCAACCACAAGGGCAGCCTAACCATACTGTGCAACAAGTGCGGACCACACCAAATTCTGTTCCATACTGTTTCAAGTATCACAGTAAGTCCCTAATCCGTCTACCAATAATAGGTTACTTTCTCAATACAGTTGGGCTATAGGGCCATATCCAGATGAGTGTGGCCATGCAGTATGTGGCACCGTAGCCATGTCTGCTGAACATTCAGCTGTTCTTTGTGCTGCAAGGGAGCAGCACAAGGGTTTTTTTGATCTCCAGTCAAAAAAAAAAAGCAAAGCAGCACATACAGGGGCAGCACATACTTCTCAAAATGGAGCCTAGCTGGCTGGAGCCATGCTCTAGCTGCTGGCCAGACTCTTGAGTGGCAGGATCACCACTGCTGCAGCCCCAGGAGGCCACCAGGACCCCTGGTAAGGCTGTTGGGGCTAGCCCAGTGCTGGCCCCAGCCTCCTCTACCCAACCTAGGGTAACCTGCTGCACACCAGAGGGTGCATGGCATAGCATTTCCTGGGGACAACTAGCGGCGGCATAAGGTGTGCTTCTGCTAGTTGTCCCTGGGGAACCAAACATCTATGCTTATGTGGACACAGCCTAGGCTGCTGGACAAATGCTCAAGGTAACTAAAAGCTTTTTACATCACAGGAAGGGTCTTATGTTTTCACTACAGCTTAATTTGCATTCAGGAAAATTCTCATTGTTTTAGCTGCATTAGTATTGGCACCGGTATGTGGTTCTCATCATCTGCCCTGATTTTAGCTATACTTCAAGTAATTTTGTTCACCATCAAGTTTAATTTAACATGGTGATAAAAAGAGGTGTGATATCTGGTGCATGGAGAGGAGCAAAAGCCTTTTCATACTATGATTCTTATTGCTTAAAGAGCAGGTGAGCTGAATAGTGAGGAACTGAGGAAATACTTTCTAACACTGTAGAGAGATGTTACATTTGTAATGCTACAAATGTTGAGTAGACAATGTAAATGCCCCCTGTAGCACTACACAAATAGTGGAAGTGCTATAGATCTGGAAAAGGATGGAACAGGATGGATGGAATAGGAACGTCTCTATAGCACTGTATTTTGTAGCTCCGTGTGTTATGTTTGTAGAGTGCCCTGTAATAGAACAAGGGGTCTGTTCACATAGTGCTTGCCCCCCACCCCCAAACTCTCCAAGGCATGAGGGATGGAGAGTGGGGTGGCTAGTTAGTGTGAGCACTTACTGGGTGTTCAGCTGTTGGGGGGGGGGGGGGAAGGGGGCAGTGAGTGGAGCTTCAGCCCCTCTGCCAGAACCAGGGTTGGCAGCATGCTCACTGACAACCTGATACACCCCCACGGGTGCTCTCCTTGGTGGCCTCCCATGGTAGCAAGGTGGGTTATTATAGATTATGCTGTTGCCCCTGGTTGGAGAGAGCAGGGGTCTGCAGGTCTGCTCCCATCTCCCTTCCCACAGGAGGTGGCAAGGTGTAATCACTGATAGGTTCCCCTCTTCTTGGGGGTTAGCGAGGCCAAGCAACCTCCTATCCCACCCCCTGAGAAGCATGCCACTCCGTGTCTTTATTGCAGGGTTTTGTAGCATTCCAGCCTCACATCTTCCTGTGCCTGTAGCACAGGGGTAGGCAAATATGGCCCACAGGCTGCATCTGACCTGCCAGGCCATTCTGTTTGGCCCATGGGGCCCCTAAAAAAATGCAGTAAATTAATATTTATTTGCTCCTGGCTGCCTGTCAAAGATGCTGCCCTTGACAGCTTGCCAGAACTTGGTAGCAGCCCTCCACCCAAAATAATTGCCTGCCCCTGCTGCAGCACTACATTTTTAAAGCACTTCAAAGTGCTGTAGTACTTGTAGCACTACACAAGTAACATCTGTCTGTGGCCTAAGATTCACTAGTGCAGTCGTGGTCCTTACAGACATAGAGACATAGGAAAGGGAGATGCCTTCACTATGGTTTCTATGTTTCTTTGTTCCTGAAACTGAATTCCTGCATCCCACAATCCATCTCTTGTGAAAATGATTCAGGTAAGCAGCATAGTTGCTGTGCTATGCAATATTGTTTTATTTAAATGGCAATGAGAAACTCACTTGGGCAAGTAAGCTACTGAATTTTAAGAAAGGGGATGGGACACAAGTGTTTTTAAAGGCACCACTATACAAAAAAACCTTTTGCAGACCATATCCTTGTCCCTAAATAAGGACTTTACTGCTCTGTTACCTTAGCAAGCCCTGATTAGAAGCATAACATGCTCCAAAAGGATGTCATCATACATACATCCCTTCATGAAAATGAAGTCTTCATAGCTTACATTTCACCTGAAAGCTGGTGATTTGTATTAAAATATATATGATAGTTTATTACATTTATTCATCAACCAGTGTAGAAACTGAGCTTTAAATCTGTTTTCATACATTAGTCTCAGCATACCTTGGAATTTTACCGTACAGCTGACTTTGCTAAAGAGTAAGGTAGTGATAGGTGCTGATAAATAATGCACATGTCCCCATGGAGCTTTAGGGTGCTCAGCATACCCTTGGTGTTGTGAAGTGCCAAAAGTGAATAATTTTGTCTTGCTCTACCTTCTTACACTTAACCAAATAGTAGACCCCTGCCACTTCTCTCCACTTTCCCTAAGACACCTTGCACCAAAATGCACTGGCTCAGTCCTCAGGGGGCTAAGATCTTAATTCTACATACCACTACCATTAGCCATTGGCTCCAGTCTTTGTACTGCTGCTGGTCATCTACGGCCTCAACTCTTGATTCAAGCTGATAGCTTGCTGATTCTCTTCCTGAGTCATGATCAGGAAAGGAAGACAGCAGCTAAATTCAGGATCACAATGAACTCCACAGAGCAAAGTCAGGGCATGACTAGAGTTCCACTTCACCCTGCCTTCTAGTACAGTGTTTCCCAATCTTTTCTAGCCCAACGCACACTTACATTAATAAACATTTTCTGTGGCACACCTGTTAAGACATTCCCCATCTTCTTATCTATTGTAGCTCATTACCATGGCAAAATTCTACTGCGTACCTTTTCATTTCTGATGTCACGCTTTTGTGCTGTGACACACTGGTTGGGAAACACTGTTCTGGTGATCATAACCCATTTTTAGTGACGTAGTAGCCAGTGCCCCCTTACTTTGTTCCTAGCTAGTTTGGAGATAATTATCACAAGCCCCCATCTCATTCATGGTAGAGCTGTAAACTGTTCTTTCTCTCTTTCTTTGTCTGTCTCTCCCCTTCCTTTCTGCCTCTTACTTGCAGCTTCAAGCTTGTTTCACACAACTTTATACACACACAGAAAGGAGAAAGCCTCTGGTTTTCCTTTTAAAACAGTTTTCACAAAACCATTAGTTTAGTGGTGGACTTTACTGATCTATTTAAAAGCCAAATCATGGAATCATTATTACTAGGAATTAAAAATGATAAAGAATCACCAAAGAACCATAGCCTATACTTGGCAAAGATAAGACCTTGAGAGAAATATTCCCAGCCCCTCCACTCCTGGCTTTCAATCAGCCCCTTAACCTTCTCCAAATCATCTTCAGAAGCAAAATCTTCAATGTCCCACTGACATCAAATGGGACACAACCTTGCCTTGGCAAGAAATGATTAGCCTGTCAGCAAATGATAGGGATATGATATACCTCTTGCAAAACACCAAGTGTCCTCATGGCAAGTACCGGGTTAAAACTAAACAGCAACTACACACCAGAATGAACTCTCACAGAAAAAAATATAAAGGACAGAGGAACACACACCATTAGAAGAACATTTCTCACAGAACAACAACTCCCTCACTGATCTCACTATCCTTATGCTCAAGGGAAATCTAACACCTAACACCTTTAAAAGGTGAACTTGGAAACAAAAATTCATAAGCTGGCTGGACATTAAGAACCAAGGACTAAACATTACTATTGGTTTTATAGCACATTATATATTACCTGACTCCTGAATTCTTTCTACACATGAAAGGTGAGAATGACTCTCCTCCCTTTTGATAAGCCTTGGATCTTCCAGCATTCAGCTTCTTTTCTTTTGCTAATAGTTTCTCTGCTACTCCTAATCAGTCAGGGACCAAGCAGAAGCAGCAGCATCAGGATGTGGTAGGGACAGCAGATGGCAATGCTTACCCTTCTGAAAAGCCACATATCTTTTGACAGTGCTGAGACATGAGGAGTACAGGTTGCCACTATAATAAGCCCTGCCCAACTCCCAGCCATGGGTCTACAGGTCCTCAGTGGTGGAGCAGGTGGAAGATGTTAGAATCTCAATGGCTGCAAAGGCGGACAAAGGATGCAGAAGAATGAGATCTCCAATTGTCTCGGCCTCCTTGCCATTGGATCAAAGTTTCATTATGTCAAGAACTGTGTGGAAGCTGGTGTGCAGTAGCTTCTCCACAATAAAAGAAATCAAGCACAGGCGTCTTCCATGGAAATGGCTTTTCCAGCCCATTCTTCAAGTCTTTTGGTGACCAACTACTGACATTGGGAGCAGGACTGTGGGGTCTGAAAGTTAGTCATGAACTGGCATGAAGGCAGCAGTTATAAGAAGGTTGTCTAGCACTTGGAGCCAGGATTGTGATTCAGCATCTGTAACTGATTGAGCAGCCCTCTTCAAGATCTGCTCTGCTTACCCCACATGTTCAGGGGGACTAGGAAAGATGTCTTAAGCATACTATTTTTCTCCTGGTTGGATAATTATGTCAAATGGGTCACCTTTACTGCAGTCAAAATCAACAAAGACACACAATCAGTTTTGGGACCTGGAACATCAGGACCCTCATGAACAAACTTAATAGTGAATGCCCAGAGAGCTACACCGCAGGTATGGCTGGGGAACTGAGGTGACATAGCATTGACATCGCACTGAGTGAGACCCAGCAAGCAGGAAATGGGCAACTTAAAGAACAAGGAAGTTCTTGTTCTGGAAGGGTAAACAGGAAGAATGCCGGCTTCACAGAGTTGGTTTTGCCATCACGAATGAACTCATAAACCAATTCAGTGAGTTCCCTATTGGGATTAATGAACGCCTCGTGACTCTCCATCTTAAACTGGCAAGCAGGCAATACACTTTTGTTATCAGTGCTTATGCTTGGACTCTTGACACCGCTGGTGAAACCAAGGAGGAATTCTACACCAGGCTTGAGCAAGTCCTTTCTGGCATTCTGGAGGGAGACAGATATTCTTCTTGGTGATTTTGACACCAGAGTTGGAAGGGACTCAAATCTCTGGAATGGAACCATTGGTAAGAAAGGAGTGAGGAAGGTCAACTCCAGCAGCATTGTCCTCTTGACCAAATGTGTGGAACACAGACTCACCAACACCCTACCAAAAAAATAGGCACAATACATCATGACAATACTTGTGGTCCAAGCATTGGCACTTGATTGATTAGGTCATTGTTTGTGCCTGGGATTGCAAAGATGTCCGCATCACCTGAGCCATGCTAGGAGCCGACTATTACTGGACCAATCACCGACTCATCCGCTCGGTTATGTTATTCAAACTGGTTTTCAAACGACGGCTGCAGCAGAAGCAATGCCGACAGAAGATCAGTATCAGAGGACTCAAGGACCCAATCAAGTGAGACCTTTTCCATGAAAAACTGGCAAGTTCCAATCAACAACAATGGGAGAATGTTGGCAGCACTTGGGGTGCCTTCAAGTCCACCGTCATCAGTACCTGCTAAGACATTCTTGGATTCTCTACCAGGAAACATCAAGACTGGTTTCATGAGAATGACCAGGAGATCCAAGTGTTGATCAACCACAAGCGTAAGGCCTTTTGTGCTTGGAAAAATGACATCAACTCCAAGCAAAAGAAATGGAATCACCAACAAGCCAAGGCAAAGGTCCAAAGGAGGGCGCGATATGAAGAACAGATGGTGGGAAGACAAGGCAAAGGAGATTCAACATCTCACTGACATCTGTGATATGAAAAGTTTTTTTCAGGCCACCAAGGCCATCTATGGTCCGAGCAGTCAGGGACCAATGCCCTTGAGATGTAAGGATGGAGGAGACCTGATGAAAGAAAGAGCCATCAATGCCTGTTGGAAGGAGCACTTTGAATACCTTTTCAGTCGAGACCCTATTGTTGACAAGAGTGTACTCAACTCCATCTTGCAACACCCAGTCAGAATGATCTTGGAATCCCTCTAACCCTTGACAAGGTGAGGAAAGACATCATGCAGATGAAGAATGACAAGGTATCTGGAGCTGGTGGAATTCCCATTTAAATCTTCAAGCAGGGGGGAGAGGAGCTCATATCCAAGCTCCATGCCCTCATCTTAAGGATCTGGAATGATAAGGAAATCCCAGATGACCTCAGGCACACAATGATCATGATAATCTTTGAGAAAAGAAACAAATCTGTCTATGAAAATTACAGAGGGATTGCCTTGCTGTCCACCACAAGAAAGATCATTTTGAGAAGCCTCCTGAACATTCTCCTTCCACTTGCTAAAGAGGTCCTTCTGGAATCTCAATGTGGGTTTAGGGCATCTAGAGGCACAACTGACATGATCTTCAAAGCTCATCAGCTGCAGGAAAAATGTCAGGAACAATATAAACCTCTCTACATGGCCTTCTTTGACCTCACAAAAGCCTTTGATTCTGTCAACCGAGAAGCGCTGTGTAGGATTCTTCTGAAGTGTGGATGCCCACTGAAATTCATCACCATTCTCTTGCTTGCTTTATGATGGTATGTGAATGGTAGTTTTCAATAATGGATCTATCACAGATCCCTTTGAGGTTAAGATGGGAGGTAAGCAAGGCTGCATCATCACTGCAACACTTTTTGATATTTCTTACTGTGATGCCACATCTGACCACCAACAAGCTTCTAGTTGGAGTGAAGTTAAACTACTGCATGGATGGTAAGTTGTTCAATATCAGCTGACTCCAAGCCAAAACCAAGACCACCCTGACCAGAGTCATTTAGTTTCAGTAGGCTGATGATGCTGTAGTCTGTACTCACTCACAAGCAGACCTTCAGGCAACTGTTGACGTCTTTACTGAGGCATATGAGAAAAAGGGACTGACGCTTAACATTCAGAAGACTAATGCCCTCCATCAACAAGCTCTTAATGAACAGTCCCCAGCTCCACTAATTCAGATTCACGGTGAAACTCTGGACAACATTGAGTATTTCCCATATCTTGGAAGCCATCTCTCACAGAAGGCAGTCATCTGTGAAGAAATCCAACATTGCATCCAAGTGCAGCCTTTGGATGGCTGAGGAAACGGGTGTTTGAAAATCGTGACATCAGATCTGAAACCAAGCTCATGGTTTATCAAGCAATCATGATACCTACCTTCCTGTACAGAGCTGAGACATGGACAACATACATGAGAGACCTCAAATCATTGGAGAAATACCATCAGTGCTGCCAGTGGAAGATTCTTCAAATCCAGTGGGAAGACAAATGCACCTACGTTAGCGTCCTCTTGCAAGAAAACAGGACAAACATTGAGGCGATGATCATCCAACATCAACTTCACTGAGCCAGCCATGTCATCCGGATATCCAACTCCAGACTCCCAAAGCAAGTTTTATTCTCCCAGCTCAGTCAAGACATATGAACTCTCAAGAGGAGGGCAGAGAATGCACTTCAAGGATGTCCTCAAGGCCAACTTAAAAAATGCAACATCGGTATCAACCCATGGGAGACTATCACCGAGGACTGCCCCAAATGGAGAAAGTATCTGCTGCAAGGATCTCAATACTTTGAAACCTTATGATGGTAGCAGGAGACAGAAAAAAGGGAGTGACAGAAACAGTGTCACCCAGGACCCTATATGGAAACATGTGCCTGAGCTACAACAGTGTGTCGATTCTGGATACGCCTCATCAGCCATCTTTGGACCCACGGATAAGACAAAAATGGAAGGCAGCTGTGAAAGATTGATGACGATGACCCCTGGGAATTTCTCTCACCCCTCCCACTGCTATACATTCCTATGCTGTGCATGGCTCGTTGCAATCCCATTACTCTTACCATGTTGTACCAGCAAAAATAATTCCTCTCCCTTTTATTTATGTACTCCTGCTAAAATCAGTGGTAAAACATAATCTCCCTGAGGAGTATTCAGGGAGAAGGTTGCTGTGACCACAGCTTAGGTACCACTTTGTTTCTTCTGCCCCTTTATAAATTCTGGATCCTTGCCCTGGACACCAGATTTCCTTTCCAGCTCTGCTACTATAGACTAGCTATTGTTTCTAGGTTTCATTTTTTTCTCTTTGTACAGTAGACACTGTACAGCTTTGCTGCCTCATTAAGCTTGTAAGGCTAGTTTCATTCTTTCTAAAGCACTTTGAAGCCTTCACGTAAAAGCACTATGGAATGACTTAACTGTATTAATGCAATGACTGGGCAATATCCAGATACCTGATTTTTGTTCTTGAGACCAGCATCTGCCAAGTTACTGTTCGTTTGAACATAATCTTATCCTATTGCTTGATTAGTTAACTAAATTAGAACCAAGCTACTAAAGATGCTTTGGTGTTCCCCATTTTATTCTTTTATTTTGAATTCTTTTGAGTAAAATTATTACTGGTTAAAGGTACTATGTTGTGATTTCTGAAAAGCCATATTCATTTTTAGACCATAAGCTGGTCATGCTTTCTCATGCTGCACCCTACTACTGCGCTTCAAAATCTGTTATGAAAAGACAGTTTCAAGAGATGAGAATGTTGTTCAGCCCCAGGGCCCACCCAGTGCTTTACTAAGAGTTGCAGTAAATGTAGCAGTGAAACTGTGATGCCTTTTGTTTTAAGGTATTGCATCTTTGTATTTCTAAAAACTCACAGTATAGATAGTGTTCAGCAGCCATTTTGTTCTCATTGTTTTTGTAGCCTGTACAGACACAGACAGAAGCAGTCTCTAAGAGAGAACACTCTGCATCTCCTCCCTTCTATATTACAGCAAATCTGAGAACAAAATAGTAACTGGATTTTGCACACAGCAAAAACTCTTAGAAATGAAAATATGATATGTTTGAATCAAAAGGCAATACAGTTTCATAGTTACACCCAAAGGGCCAATGAAGATGGTGCTTTTTTGTCAGTCATGTGGACTCTTGTCTACAGAAACAGACCAACTCCTTTTACACAGATCACCAAATAGCCACGAAAAACATCTTTTTGTTGCTAAAAGTTGGATCTGGATTTGAATTAGTGACCCAGAGATGAACTGTTCCAATATCCCTTTGCCAATCAGCTCAGCCATATAGATGTCCAAGGAGTACTATTTTTATATCTTGCATTTTTTATCATCCAATTATGACTTACTGTATATTGGGTATAGAGTTATACATCTCTTTTGAAGTGTGTAGGTGAATATCTTACCAGATGCACTTTGTAGGCCTCTCTTAGGAGTTCAGATGGTGCTGAATTAGAATTTCTGAGGATCTGTCAAAAAACTAATATATAAAAGAAAATCCCAAACATCAATACCAAGAATAGAAAAACCAAACCTCTAAAGCTTCCTGGTTGTAAGGCAAATGAAGAAGTGTGTGTTTCGGCTACATTGCCAGCAGGTGGACTCTGACAGATCTTATAGACCTCACACTTCCTGTGGAGGCAGCCAGAAGAACAAAGCCAGTAGAGGTGCCTTTTCTCCTCATCGTCCCACTAGCTGCTAAATTGTGGCCTCTGGCCCCCCAACACAATCCAGGGGGAGCAAGATGAAGTGGAAAGGGATTGTTATCTCCGCCATCCTGCAGGCACAGCTCCCAATTACAGGTAAGGCAGGCTTTTCAGAATTACAGGGACTTATTTTAAAACTCTTTTGAGGTGGAGAAAGAACACAATGTTTCTGTCAGATCCCCGCCCATCTGGCACCAGTAGAGTATCAATATGTGAACCTCTACCATCCCTGTCCTCCTAATTATGACTAGTTATGCACTAGTTCAGAACCGGGGCTGCAAGACTTGCCAAAAATGAGGTCTTTGCTATATAAAAAAAATCCTTTGGATGGTGGGGAGGGGAGAAGGAAGAACAGCAGCAGCTACCTGCCATTGATGAGGTCTGCCTTTGTTGTGTCAGAACAAAAGACGTGACAGCTGAATATCATTTTGTAATTAAACAGGGTTTCTGAGCTGAATATCGTTTTGTAATTAAACAGGGTTTCTGAGCATCACCCCAACACCTCTCTCTCTCATATTTAAGAAATAAAAAGTTGATATGCTGAGTGCAACCACTTCCAATAAGCTGCCTGAGAGAGGCCTTTCATTTTGCTAGATACAGTTATTGCTGCGTTGGCCTTAAGGGCCACTTGAGTGTTTGAGAAATACCACACCCTAGCAGTTCGGAGGCTGCTGTCATGATATTAGGAGAAAAGTAGAGGCAGTTATTTCTCCTACCCCCCATCTTGTTACCTTCCTGTATCTTTGCCTTCAGCAGTCACAACTAATTACAGTGAGTAAAGTTTTCTTGACTTTCTGTACTTTGTGGTTGTGTATGAATCGACCCAGTTTGAGCTGACAGCGGAGTGAGTTTGACATGTCCGAACTTCCACAAATTAAATTAACACTGAGATAGTTTATAAATCTGAATAGATTAAAAGAACAAGTGAATGTATGTGACAGATACAGCACTCTTATGAAAAAAGTTTTGAGGACCTCTACATATTTTCAAATATACAAGGTTTCTGGTGGTTATCGAAAAATCCAGCATGCTCGCTAACACGGTGGGATGACCTCCAGTTAATTTGTGGATTTTTCACTATATTAGCATTATCTACATTAAGTATCCACCCTTACATTTGTGTTACTATGCAAACAATTGTGCCTATTATAATATTTATATGCATTCACATAAATTGCACTGTGTTCATAAGTAAATGTAAGATAACTTCAATGAGTAGGAAAAGTGCTTTCCTCAATCCTATATAGAATATTTTGAAAATGATGTTCCAAGGGATGGCAATCTTATTTTGATAGAAGCGCAAAGATCTGGAAGCAACTTAAGGGCAGAAAGTGTCTGAAAAGGTCCTTTTCCTGATGATCCTCTTTCTTTTTTTTTTTTTTTTTAATAAATAGAATATCAATATTTAGCACGTTTCACGTTCGTATTGTACTCTTTTTTTTTTTTTTAGCAAAAAAGCCATATTAAAGGAAATATATCAGGCAACGTAATAAAATCTGGACATTTCTTAAGCACCAGTCCTATCAAGACCTTTCTGTGGAACAATCTTGGGAATAGCCATACTCACAGGAAGAAACTATTTGAGAATAATACACAGCGCACCAAATTTTCCTATACAGTTCCCATTGACTTAAATAGAGCTAGTTGTTTATGTATCTAAGGGCAGAGTTTTTGGCTGGAGTTTGTAATATTAGATAAACCTTTTCAGTTTAGGATTAAATGCAGAGTTAGAGTAAGGATTCATTAAATCATTCTACTGATGTATTGATACACTAATAAAGATGGGAAGTACAAACCACTAATCTAGGTTAAACCTTTTAACAGGCAAGTGAATTTCTAGGAACAGACTATGGATCCTAAACTAAGAATCTCTGCTGTTGAATTGCATATTGAATACGTGTTGAATGTGCTGTTGGCATGTTCTTAGAGAGAAGTATGTCTTTATTTTATGCAGAACAGGGTCACTGTAAGTCATGATGTGGAATTTTCAATGGCATATTACAATGTATTCAAACCATGGTGCTCAGGATTTTCAATTTACTTTATCATAATAAGACTTGGTTCTGTCACAGACCACTGTAGGGAGATTTTTCTGCTTGTACAACTAGTCCACCAAAAGGTGCTGGCTCCAGGAATGGTCCTTGTTGCTCTTGACAGCATTGAACTAAATGTGTCAAGTGATAGAACCTGTTTTTAAAAGAATAATCTAGGACCTTTTCTGGAGCCAGCACCTTTTGGTCTTTTCAAATTTGACTAGAAGTCTACCAGGTCTACAAAATTCTGATTACAAATTCCAGATGTTGAGTGGCCAGTTCATGCCCACAAATTTGAAGGTGGTTGGCACTGGAGTTTGACGAATTACAGGGAAAGGAGCTGCTGCTGAAATTCAGACCCAGGTTCAAATTCTGGTTCGAAGAGGTCAGGAGTGTTGTCTCTAGAGGGCCTAGTTCAGGCCTCTAAATGTTTCATTAGAGGGAATTTATCAAAGAAAATAAATGCACACTGACACTCTAAGCCAGGCCATTTTGTTTATCCTGCTGTTTAGGGAAAATTAAAAGATATTTTTTCTAGCTATAGTAAAAGGACCCCCCAAACAAAAAGCTCCCTGCAGTATTACAGTAGCGATATGGCAGTGTTTGAGACAGTATTTTACAGCCAGTGCCTTTATTTTTCTGTAAGGGTGAACAGGTTAATTTGATATCCATGTGTAAGAGTTCTAAAAGGGCTCTCCTTCCCTGTTTTCCACTGTTTCTTGGATTCAGTCTCCTCAAATCCTGTATTAAACAGACCCAGGCACCAGACTATTTTTGCCAGCTATGTCGAAGCTAAAATGTGTCCACCCTTGACAGATGTTGCTTGAAGTCGCTCAGTATTTTGCCGCCCTGTGTAATCATCTCTTCTACCCATAGGATAACGTGAGACCCAGGAGCCTTTGGCTAATCACCACACAGGCAACAGGAAGAAATGGGCAGGGTTGTGTTTTTAAGGTTCTTTTCTTCATTCCTTAGAAGTTTATCTAAAAGACCTGCATTAAAAAGAAAAGACTTTACAAGTATATACAGGATAATGAAACAAATGTAAAGGCCGACTATTTTTGGTTACCACTCCCCGCACTGTCTGTGTTGTCTTGGTGCTACCAGAAAAACCTACACGGGACTTAATTTTATAGTATTGTCCCTTTTTTTTTCTGTTCACAGTGATTCATTAATAATTCATGACAACAACTCAGAATTGGGAGGTTACTGTATCAGAGAAAATGCAGGCAAATGCAGCCTTTCTTTGTTAAGGGCCATTTGTTAAGCTTCAGCAGTGAAATGTTCTATTTCTTTAGTGATTGTTAATGTTATATGGCAAGTGCTTTCTATTAAAACACTTGTATGCTAAATTCCTAATGAGTGAGAGAACAGGTTAATGATGCACTCCTGCCTTTTGAGTGCTCCCTTTATGGAGAGCGTATTGAAAATGGAAGGAGCCGTTTGAAAATATATACTTTTCCATTATAAGTTTACTCTTGTTAGATTGTATTATGGAAAGAGGGGCCGAATCTTTGCCTCAGGAAAACAATGGGAAATTTGGTAAGGACTTCAATTGGATTTAGTTAGTGGTTATAAATTCCTATAACATGCACTTTTGATGCTGGTTCTTTGTGATATTCTCTTATATAATGTAACATACCCTTATACAATGCTTTGAAATATAAAAATCCCAAAATAGTTCTGAACCTCAACAAATAGCATCTGAATTCTAATGAATTCTATGTTTAAATGAGTGATAATTTTACCATCCTTCCTAACTTGAAATTATAGTCCAAAAACTATTCCTCGGCCGCAACAATGAAACAGAAAACTGGTCCAGAACTTGGAGTTTTGTAGATCCATAAAATACATCAGTGAAGGAACAGATGGGGATACTTTAAATAAAATATATAGTATATCTGCTCAATTAATACAGTACAGATAGAAGACGTGAAATTTAAAAAAAATTGATAGAGTATTTTAGCTGCTAAAAGCATCTGTTTTGTGTGTTCATATGTGCATATATAAAATATTTCACTATTGTATAAACCTGACAATAATCAAAGGCGACATTAACATTTTACTGATACTTTTTTATTGCTAAAAATAGTTTATGCTTTCCTTGAACCTTGGAGAAGCTGAGTTTTTGCAGGCTTTTCTGATGTGCATTAATGTATTTCCTGACATTTAGAGACTAGCTTTGGCTATAGTTCTGTTAATTAAAATTCAATTCTTCCCCTTTAAAAAAAAAAAGTACATATAATTTGTACCCTTTAAGGGATGACCTTTAGAACCAAATTTTTCAGAGGGAGCTAAAGGTATGTTATGTGAAACTCAATATTGCCATATGCAACTGGTTAATATTTACATATACAAACCAGATATATGTGCTTTCAGACAGATTGTTGAGTTTTCAGTTCCTCATTCTGCAAATGCAAATATTTATTGAATGCACAACGCTGGACAGTGAGTGTGTAAGTGTTTAACTGGGCACAGTGAATATGAGTCCTAGAATATTTGCACGCGGTTTACAGAAATACTGTGGGTATACTTTTTCTCCTCTCCTTCAGCTGGTTAGCTATTAAAATACAAAGAATCATATCTGACTGCTAAACCTTTAAACACATGTTCACGCGTATGCACATATGCACATATATGCACGCACACGTATTGATGCCTGTGCAAGTTTCATTTTAATAAGAAACTAAATTAATTTTAAACAATATATGCCTCAAATATTTTACCTCCTTGTAAAGTCCTAAGAAGAAACCACCCCTGAAGTTTATGGTCTTTCCTCATAAGATAGGATTTTTCCTTTGAATTCCAAATAATGGCGGTCAAGTTGGAGAGAAAAATGTAACTAAAAAAGGGAAAAAAGGGAAACTGAAAAAGCAGGGATGCTGCTACCTTCAATATTGGTTTTAGTATGTAAGAAGGATGACTGAAAATTTGTTAGTTGGACCAACAAGGTTACAAAGCTCATTCAAATGCTGTAGCATAAAATATTAAATCTTTTTGTTAAAAAAAACATAATCTTGCTGAAATAGTTCAGTTCTATCCATCTCCTGGCTTTTTTTAGAGAGAACAGCACTAACAGATTTGTGAAAATTGTAATTAAAAGGAAAAGCCACACAAGTAACTTTATGCCCTTTGGAGGCTCAGATACTGTGAGGAGGTATAGTATAAGAATTGAGTTAGAGATGAATAAAGATTGGAAAAAGAAGGATCTATCTGGTGATGATAAAAGTTACAGTAGAACAGAGCAGTTTGGTAGTGGGCAGCAATTTTACCAAGCCTCGTGGTTTCATTCCAAGTCTCAATAATAATAATTGATTAATTATAAAGGTTTCAAAAACAGAAAGGAAGTAAAAACTTCACAAATTATTTTTAAAAATCACATGATTTTTAAGTCAGTCTCCAGATTTTGTAATCCTTTAGGTAAGCAACACTGAAAATATGTTCCTTGACTGGGAAATTATTGACAGGGAACCAAGGGAAAGGGAAAGGGAATTTCCATAGTTTCCCTAAGTACAAATATATTGTTGAAGTCTGTTTATTAGGACACGCATTTCTTAAACAGGAGTTGAAAAATAGTTGCTTTTAGCCCTCCCAGTGAAATAGGCCACTTTGGTGAATGCAAAAAAATAATTCTGGAAAAGGTATATCCTACCAATGTTTTTAGGGCAAAACTCATTGCCAGTGTCGTCATTCTGGATTGGTCCCAAAATACGAATAGTTAAGATGAACAAATAAACAAAATATCCCTATTAGAAAGAACAGACAAGAAGAAACTATGTTCATTCCGCAAAGAATGGGATAAAACATTGGTCAGTGGCATTGTAAGATGGTAACATTGTGAGAGATGTCAGTGGGATGTAGATATTGGATAGAGAACAGAATTGGGTGAACGTTTAATCCTTGTTTTTAATATTTATTCAAATTCTGAAATAAATTTGTGTACACCCATTTTGTATTCACTTCCCGTTGGCAGGCATTTTACTGGTATGTGTTCATCAAACAAACCATAAATCCTCCTGGGCAAGTATTTTTGGCATCCCTGCCAATCCACTTAGGTGATAAGATATTTAAATAACATGAGTTAGGTAATGAATAGTGAGGACTGACAACAAGTTGTTCATGATCAATACAGTTAACATAACATTCTTTAAAAAAATAAAGACTTGAGAAAGCAAAAAGACAAGCTAAATTAATGAGGTCAATTGGCTTGCCAATTTTTTGCTCACTTAGAAAAAACATTTTTTTCAGCATAGGTGGAACCTTATTTGAAAATTTTCAGTCAGGTAAGATGTGTTACTGTTTCCCATCTCCCTTCCTTTGGGATATATTTCTTAATGAAACTGACAAAGTTTCTGATTCTGCTTTCTGATCCTCATGGATGTAACCTTATAGTCACAAGGAAATCAGCACACACAGATTAGAAAATATAGCAGGGTTGTGAAGACATAATATTTGTATTGCACATACTCACATTTTGGAGTGAGAGAGGTTTTTTTGCAGATAATCCCCGGAGGAGATCACTGCTGATATTGATTTTACGTGGAAGATGCTCAGATAATGTGGGGATGGGCACAAAACCTTCAGACAGGTAGAGCTAGAGAGAGGAAAAAAATGACTTTCCTACCTAAGATTTCCACTTCAGATTTTTGATCTTTTGGTTTTTATTAGTATGTCAGTAACTATCCATTTCAAAGTACAGTGGCTGCATGGCTCTAAAGGTCTGCCATTACAGTTGAGTCAAATTTCTCCTTCCAGGGTTTAAAATTCAGCTGTATATATTTGTTATGAACTGAAGCCTGCAGTATAAGATCTCAGCTCAGGTACCCAATCTGTTTGTTTTGTTTAAAAGACATCATGCAATCAAACCATCTAGCTATTTTTGAGTTATAATAGTCAAAACAAAATTAAGTTCTTTCGCTAGAGGGATTAATTTTCCATTGTTGTCAGGCTGGTACCTTTCAATGGCACACTATTTGCTGAAAACGTTTAAACAAGGATAATGCTGCATTGCACAAAAATGTGATTTCTTTTGTTGTAAATTGGTCCTTAAAAATCGGCCTTATTACTGATTTTATGACTTAGCGCACTGTAACAAAACCCCATCATATTTATGTGCTATGGAACTCAAGATATTTTTAAAAAATATGGACTGCATAGCCTCAGACAAATCACTAAGGGTCCCCAATCAGGTCCATCCAGGCAGATTTTTACATCCACGTGGAATTCCAGTGCTTGTCTGGGCACATACAAGGATTTGTCCTTGCACTTCTGATTACATGATTGGATATTTCACATGCTCCCCGTTGTTCCTGATGTCTGTTTCCCAGTTTGCAACTTATTGAATATAGTAATACCGGTGAACCTAAAGGGAATTTGTAGGGCTTAACTTACATATTTTTGTATGTAAAAAATATATAAATATAAACTCTTTAAGAAGTTCAAGTGAAAGTTACTTTATAAAAGTGTGAGCACATTTTTTTTCTTTCTTTTGGTGCTGT
This sequence comes from Alligator mississippiensis, assembly GCF_030867095.1. Taxonomy (NCBI): domain Eukaryota; kingdom Metazoa; phylum Chordata; order Crocodylia; family Alligatoridae; genus Alligator; species Alligator mississippiensis. The sequence continues at coordinate 266,904,852 of NC_081824.1, forward strand.
TGCTTCTTACCTGAATAATTCTCAGGAACTGTATGAATCCTGACTAGTTGCTTGGTCCACTTGTATTCGTCATTTAATTTGTGTCTGACTATCCAAATCATAGTCATAGGGTGTGTCTACATGTTGCCATATGTTGATGTTGCTACAGCGCCATGCTTCCTTTTGGAAGTCCTAAAGCACAGCATAGTAACTGCCTTTACTGCACTGTGCTCATAGCGCATGGTTAGATTTCACTGCTGTGTCACCCTAGCAGCGTGCTAAAATGGGGGCGTGTGCTGCTACAGCAATGTAGCTGCTGATCATGTGTAGACCCACATAATTCCTATGTTGCCGTAGTGTGCTATACGGCAATGTAGCATGTTGCTACATCGCTATAGGGTGATGTGTATATGTGCCCATAGAGTCATAGTAGGGCTGGAAGGGACCTCTAGAGATCGTCTAGTCCAGCCCCGTGTCTGAGGCAGGATCAGCTCTATCCAAGCCACCTCACATTAGAAGTATTTGTTCTCTGATTATCAGTATGGACCAAAATCATTTGTTTGCTTGTTTGCTTCACCTGGTTTCCTGGTCACATGTTCTTTTCACTAGTAATGGGCCTTTTCTGATCATAATGATTTCCAAACCATTGATTTCCTGTTGGAAATTTATTAAGCCTTTATTAAGTAGAGAGAGACTTTTACACATATTTTACTAAGGCTGGTCACATGAGTAAAGTTATGAATGTAAGCTAAGTCTGCAGATCCAGGCCCTCAAAACAAAGGAGAAGTGCTGGTAAATTAAGCAAATCCACCATTTATGAAAGTACTTGTTCCAGTTCCCTTTTCCTGCAAAGGAGGGAGTGCATGGTACCAACACTGGAGTCACAAGTTGCTTCATTTTTCACGTAATAATTTTTGGCTTAAGCAGTTTAAAAGCGATGGTTTTTTAAATTTGCTTTTTAAATGGACACACATACCTGAACACCTGAACATTGTTATGAAAGTGATCCTGCTAGGACCTGAGAAGACTGAGGGTCTGGTAGAGCATGATCTTTAGCTGGCAGTTGAAGCTGTGCTTTACTTTCAAAGTTAAGAGCAAAATTGCTTATTAAAGGTATCTTGAAAGAAAAATCAATTCTCAACAGCCATTAGACTTAACTTCTACATCCGCTTCAGTTTAAAAGGGTTTTTTTTATGTTGTTGGAGAGGGATTAAATGACATGTGTATATTTAAAGAAATCTCCACTGCTTATATTACATCAAATAGTAACTAATCCCAATCAAAGTCTTTTTCTAGGATGCCCCGATTCCATCTGCTTTTTCCAGTTTAGTAGCAAATCGATGGGGCTTTTTCCTTTTATACATGCACAGCAGAATGGCACTGGGAATATACTGAAAGTGGAAAAAACACCCACAGTGCAATACAGAAGCTTGACTAGGGCGCACAAGTCAAAGCAAATAGTTTCGGATTGCTGCAGAACAGGGCAGTTCCAGTTCCAGCACAATAACTCGTAATTTTTTACTTTCTTTAACAAGGTAAATAAGGTTAGTTGCTAGAATTTGATTTTTAAATCAGGTATAGTTTTACTGGAAACACCATCATCCTATGCATTGTGATTGTTACAGAGGATTCCTAATTGTTGCTCAGGATTTGAGAGGGCTTAGGAGCATTAAATGGTTTAAGTCAACTGTTTCCTCAAGCAATTAGCAGTGGCATCTTAGTATGTGATCTACATCTCTAATAATGAATGCTTGTACTTTTGAAAGTATTGCCAACCCCAAACATTGAAACAAGCACGAGTGAGACCACAGAAATCCATGAGATTGGCTTCAAGCTTTATGGAATCTTAAAAAATAAGGATTCCTTATTTTCCTTCTCATTTTTGAGTCTTTGGGGTGCACTTGGGTTACATTTTCAAGCTTTTCCGTACAACGATGATGGTTAGAAACTTACTTTCATAAAAAAGTGAAAGAAAAAATTCTTTCAAAACCACTTATTTCTGCGGTTGGGAGAGGGGCTTCAAATTACGTTGCTTTGATCTCCTGCTTTAAAGCTAGAGATAGCTAGAATTTATGTGAACCAGGAAGAACTGGGATTCTACCTCTCCTGCCTGTTCATGCAGTTAAATTAATCTCTTACTTCTAATAACCTTAGTTGTTATTTTACTACTTGCATCAAGACTCAGCAGTGCTATATTTGTTGTTCCTGTTGTTAAGTATGCCTGCATTGGCTGAGGAGGAGTAGCAGGTTTTCAGGCTTGATACAATTCTGCTTTTTATAATTCTCTTAAGCAAGTTACAGATATGAACCTTCAGCTTTATCTTGTTGTAACATCTTTTCCAAGATGTTTTTATCTGATTTTCTTTCTCTCAGCTGCGAAGAGATAGCAAACAGTTTTGCCCCCTTTCTCTGTTGTTCTTTTTAGGTATTGAGCCACACTGTTTGATAGAAGTGACAGTTTAGTAGCTTTGGCATTAGCTTTAAAATAGAGGTAGGAGGGACCTGATTTTACCCACCCTGTGAAGCTTTTCACGATTTTGAAAATTGTCTTGTTCTGAATTGGGATGAAACCAAAACCTTTCAGTCTTTTGAGGAAACACCAGAGACCTGTCTGCAAACAGCCACCAGCCTGTAAGTCAGATTAAAGCCCCTCAAGTACCTGACAGAAACTGTGTGCACCAAATTACAAGTGAGCACCTGGGCCTGTCAAGCTGGCTTTCTGTTGTTTTGACCAGAAAGTGCATCCCGTATCTCATAAAAAGTTCCCAATGAACAACTTGTCGGAACTGGCAATAAAAGTTTTCCTTTTGACAAACTGGTATTTTCCTACAGAAATCTGTTTCATCAAAAAGTTCCTAACCAGTTCTATTTTAAAACACAGTTCATAGGGTCATTTTGTTCTCCAAGATTGATGAATTTAATATCACCCATTTTGTTGTGCATTGTTCTTTTGGAAAAGAGTTATGACAGTCTTGCATATTCTTCATATCTTTTTGATAAAAATAAGGGTTTTTTCCCATTCAGTGTCTTTGTCCAAAAAATTCACTTCCCACCCTTTGGAAGTAACTGCAGTTCAGCAGATCTGAATGGCCCAGCCAGATCCTTGTGTGAGAGACAATCTGCTGACTAGCAAACAGGGTAGTTGCTGTTCTCTCTCAGGTACGTACAAAACACAAATGAGAACTCATATGATCAGCTGTTACTGGAACCTGATCCTACTGTTTCTGAAACCACACTTTCTCATCCCTGACCACTTCAGCTCAGTTCTTTGGATTTTTGTGAGATGGGGACATCAGGCCCAGCTCTGGGTTCAATAGTATGCAGAAATTTCAGGAGGCAGCAACATTGAACATGCTCAAGCGGACTGTTGTCTAACTTGTTCTTATGTCTCCCAGCTCTCTAACCTGGCAATCCTGACAAACTTCAAAAGCCCAGGTTAGAGCAATGGACATTCTTTTAGAGGACTGTGGTGAGGGAATCAGAAGAAAGGGTTCAACTACACTGCTAGCAGTACCTAAGCTAGCCAGTTTAAAATTAGCTCAGGTGGGTATCTGCATGAGCCACAGTCCCAGCTGTGGTTACACTGTCATGTACCTTTAACTGCAGGGTTTTGGAAAAAGGAACAGTCTCTCATTCTGTACTGTGCCCAGCTCAATGGGGCCCTCATCTTATTTGGAGTTTTGAGGTAGTACTGGAAAATGAGTCCAACTGTAGCCTCCTCCTGGGTTTTCCTGTCTCAAATGCAAGCCAAGGCATTGCTCCAGGCTACTGTTAAATTGATGGGCAGGTAGGATTAGGACAATGTAGACTAAGTCCACAGAGGAGAAGCCCCAGCTAAGCTTCCATGCCTGTAAAATATTTAGCTCTTTAGCATTTCTCTTCCATAGATAGATGCTTTACATAAGAATATAAATATCATTCTCCTCATTTTACATGTGAGGGAAAGTGAGGCACAGACTGGCCCATGGTCACACAGTTCAGTGGCAGAACTGGGAATAGATACCAGGTCTCCTATCTCCCATACTGCTGCCCAAGTCACTGGACTATGCTCCCTCCTACAGGAACGTATGTATTTGTTCTGACTCTCAGTGGTTTAGACTGAGAGATGCCCTGCCTGACCAACTACATTGCCAGTGCCTGCTTAGGCTATAAAAGTCCCAGAAAATTATTTTTCTTTTCCCCCTACCCTATCTATTATGTCAGTGATTAAGACAGATGTCGTATGCATGCATGCATATGAGATACAGGTGCGTCAGTGGATAAGGGTGAGCAGATGTGTGTAATGTCAGTAATTAGGGATGAAGAGAGTAAGGGGTGCAGAACAACAAAGCTGTTGAGGAGAGGAGAAATTGTTTTATAGTACTGTAAAAGGAAAGAGTGAGCATACTGAAGTGGAAAAGTAGAAGAAGGAGAAAAAGAAAATTGAGAGAATGTAGAGGAAGAAAGGGAGATCCCCAACATCTATTGCAAAATTAAGGAAAAGAGCTTGGGAAGAAAAAAGGGAGATGGAAGTGCCTATCTAAAACGTAAGTGGTAAAAGTTTTTAAAGAACTTCTACAGTGAGCCTACTGCTCAAATGTCACAACTAACTAAAAGCAACTAATGTCAACTGCTACAATAGGGTATTTAGAAGTGATAAGACTGTCTATTGAATTGCTCCTGAACCTGTCTTGCTGCTTCCTTCAAAATTTGAACCATCTAAGGATGTTGCCTTGACTGCTTGTATCAATGGCTGGGATGGGCTATCAGTATTTGCCCGTCTGACCCTGATAGGCTTAGTATTTTGCTTGTAGAATATTTTGGGTTAAAGCTTTTATCTAAATGTAAAAAGTTGTTGGTGCAATTCCAATAACGGGCATGACAAACAATGCACTAAATACATTTAAAAAATGCCTTGGTGAGCTTCATTTTAAAAACCTCTAAATCTCTTTTAACTGAAGGCTTACATGCTGGAATTCCTTACCCTAACTGTAATGAGTATGACATCAGTGACAGCTTAATTTGAAAATGCTTGGAAGTATGTAGAAACAAAGTTCTCCTCTCAGAACAGTATGTGATTGACCAACGAGATCTGCAGTTGTAATCTAGTTTGCTCCTGCAGCTTTACATCAATTTAGATTTAATTAATATGCTACTCCTAATAAACATCTGTCACTTTGTATAATTTGCTGTGAAACATTTGATTACCCTTTCTCCTTTGTAATCATGAATATTCTCTAAAGGGCATTTTAATGCTTTTTATTCTGTCTGGTTAGAAAATAAATCTTGAAGTATCAGAAAAAATGAATATGAATAGAGACTTTCTATTTTGCATAATCCTTTTTATTAGTGTTTCAGATACTTAAATTTAGGGGCTATTGTCTCTTAATTAAACTGTGGTCTATTTGAGTGAATTTCAGATAGTCCTCAAGATACTTTTTGTCCTTGCTTGACAGAGGGTTCTTTTGGTCCTTGCCTTTGCCCAAAACATTTCTAGACTTATTATGAAAGTAGTGTAGTTCCTTGTGAAAGCAAGGGACCGGAAGTCAGGGCTCCAAGTTTGTTTGTTTTTTTATCCCTGCCCTTGACTTGTGTGACCATGTATAAATCACAGAACTGCACATGTGAGAGAGTTTTGCTAGATTAATGTCCATGGTCCAGTCAAGACCATATCCCCACAGTACCAAGTGACCTATAAGAAAACAGACTAACTTTAAATTGCCTAACAAATTTTTGGAAACTTGCAAATAATACAGAGGGAAGGCCAAAGCTCCTGGACCTGAAGCATCTGCAATCTATTGGCAACTTATTTACCTGTAAATTAACAGTATTTGCCTATTTTGGAAAGGTGGGTTTGGAAATTCATAACTATACCGTGCTTTTGAGATCCTCCAATGAAATGTACTTCAACAGTGGGAAAGAAAAACATTGTCATTGTCTAGTTTGCTGCCACATCCATAATACCTTGCTGGTTACAAGACAGCATTGTCTGCAGTGAGGAAGTGGGGCCATCACAACAGGTGTAGCTGAACAGATGGGAAAATGTGCTTGACCTAATGAAGAATGTCTTGCATTCAAAAGCTTGTCTGACTCTATGCCAGCTATGCAGTTGGTCTAATAAAAGATATCATCCTAAGGAATCCTTGACTCCCATATAAATCATGGACTATCATGGCTACAGCATCACTCTAAAACTACCAAAAAAGGTTATCTTAACTGAAGCTTTACATACATTACTATTTCAGTTGATGCAGAAAATGTGTGCCCCCTTTCCTCCCTTATTTCTTGCTTATATTCCTTCCTTCCTTCCTACCGGATAGGTAGGTCCTGGTTGGCAGGGGCCTCCTCCATGCATTAACTATTAAGCAGGCATGAAAGCAGTGACTTCCACTGGGGCTTGACTGCAGTTTATCTGTTCAAAGTATATAGCTTCTATTACCGCAGGCATAGAAACAGAGTATTCCAGACTTGAACTCTAGGGTCTTTGACTTCTCAGAAATAAGGTAGCCTTAGCAGAGATGCACTTCATCAAAATTTTGTTCACAGTGTTTTACTTATGCAGGGTTTAACTGTGTCATGACTCAAACAAGTTCCATGCATTGAGCATGTTCCATTATCTGCTCAGCATATGACAGGCGAAGCAGGTTGTGGCATTTACAGAAAACTACTTGGGACTTATTTTTCAAGGTTCTCTTCCTATCGAGTGTTTCAGTCCTGAGACTTAAGGCAATGAGAAGAAATAATCACTTATTTTTGGAAGAGAACCCCACAGGCAAACAATAATTTAAATTAAATTTACTGACAGCATATCAAAACTCTACCTCTGAAACAACCGTGTGCATGCAATTAAAAGGTCAGTCATTTCTACATGTGTGTAAAAGACTGTGAGAGGGTAGGGTATAATTTCTGTCTACAGGGAAGGAGGGAGAAAAGCTATTTAAACTAGAGGACAACATTGGTACAAAAACAACTGAATATAAACTAACAGCAAATCAGGAGGAGGCATCTAAACATCAGAATGGTGAGGTTTTGGAACAGCTGTCCAAAAGGGATAGAGGAAGCGAATAACTGAAGTGATGGAGCTTGTTCAGGTTATGAAAGTGCTTATAGGACATAGTTGCCTGTGATAGCAGGGGATGGGACTTGATAGCCTTGGTTCTTTTCAGTCCTTTGTTACTACAGGTATATCTGGGAGGTATACATGAATGCACAGTCACTTGACCATGCATGTCAAAAGTATGCCTATGCTGTGTAATGGACTGCATGCATACAAATGCATGTGAAATTGAACTTGCCTAATTGCACATACAAGTGCACACGCAAATGTGCACAGACACTATATGTTCAGGCAAGCACACATGCCATTGTAAATCTATGTAAACAGGTGAACATGGTCACATTCACATCTCATGCATGGACATGTAAGTACATTAAGGGGCAAATCCCCTCTCATTCTCTCTGTGGAATGCTAGGGGTTTTTGTTTTTAAAAAAAATGACTAGGAACCAGAATACTTTCTAGCAAGCCCTTGTACATCTCACATTTATGTCCTTGGTAAAGTGATAAAAATCTGTTCGCACCCTTCCATCTGATACAAGACAGCTCTTCTCTCTGGGAGTTTGGGAGTCCCAGCTATTGCATGCTGCTTCAATAATTCTGGAAGATGTAGCAGAGCATGGTGAGGAAGTGTCCTCAGCTGATGGCAGGAAGATTGGACCAAAGTTTCTTTCTTGGCTCCTGGCTCAGAAGTGGAAAGCTGCTGACACCACTTCCTCCATTCTTTGTCTGCTTTTCTCTCCATTCAGGAGTCCGGTCTCCACTGAGTCCCTTCAGAGGGAACAGATGCTACTGTGCTTCTCCAGTTATGGAGTATCTGCCTTCTCAGTAGTAGGAGGTATCGAGTGATAAAACCTTCACACCCATCCATTGCAAAGAAGAGACAGGTGGCCACAGAATCTTCATCCCTCCATTGCAGACCTAATATTGCAAATCCCTGACACTTGCATACCTATGACGCTCACCGCCACATACTGCACTGCTTCTAAATTTCTACAGCTCGTATTCCCCACAGTTCCATCCCATCCATCTATTTTAGAATATGCAGCATCTACCCACTAGATTCAGGTCATCTCCAATTCACTTCTGCTTTGGAACAAGTTACACCAGCTTCTCATATCTGATCTTCTGTACACACGTCAGATTTGTATGTCCCCCACCCACTTTCCCACTGTAAGAGATGCCACAAACTTCGTGTTACTATTTATTTTCTCTTATTGTCTACAAATGCTGTCTACCCATTCCTACCTGCAAAGCCCAGACTACCTTATTTGTTCTTTCTGCAAGCAATACCTCTAGCCTTACTTAATCTTTCAATATGATTCTAAGATCACCTGAAAGGGATCTTGGAGTCCTAGTGGACTCCAAGATGAACATGAGCCGGCAGTGTGACGAAGCCATCAGAAAAGCCAATGGCACTTTATCATGCATCAGCAGATGCATGACGAATAGGTCCAAGGAGGTGATACTTCCCCTCTATAGGGCGCTGGTCAGACCTCAGTTGGAGTACTGCGTGCAATTCTGGGCGCCACACTTCAAAAAGGATGCGGATAACCTGGAGAGGGTCCAGAGAAGGGCAACTCGTATGGTCAAGGGCCTGCAGACCAAGCCCTACGAGGAGAGACTAGAGAAACTGGACCTTTTCAGCCTCCGCAAGAGAAGGTTGAGAGGCGACCTTGTGGCTGCCTATAAGTTCATCACGGGGGCACAGAAGGGAATTGGTGAGTATTTATTCACCAAGGCGCCCGCGGGGGGTTACAAGAAATAATGGCCACAAGCTAGCAGAGAGCAGATTTAGATTGGATATTAGGAAGAACTTCTTCACAGTTCGAGTGGCCAAGGTCTGGAACGGGCTCCCAAGGGAGGTGGTGCTCTCCCCTACCCTGGGGGTCTTCAAGAGGAGGTTGGATGAGTATCTGGCTGGGGTCATCTAGACCCGGCACTCTTTCCTGCTTATGCAGGGGGTCGGACTCGATGATCTATTGAGGTCCCTTCCGACCCTAACATCTATGAATCTATGTCCCCTATAATGAGATATTCATTCAATTTTGTCCACTCTAGAAATATTAGCTATAGATCACTGCAATATGGAGGCTAACTGGAAAATCACCTTGCCTATTTTACATAAGTCCTATACAGATCTAATGTGCAAACACTTTCAGTAAGAATGTAAAAGTTTAGGAAAGTATTGAAATATATGTTTATGGTATAAGAATCACTTATAAATCTGGTGCAAAATACTAAGTTCTCTGCACACAGTAACCTACATTTGGGCAAGTCATGTTTGGTCAATAATCATGATGATGGACAACAATAGTTTGTCCAGATCTATAAAACAAATTTCAGCCCCTGGACAACTAACATGAAAGTTGAAAAATGTGTTCAGATGCACAGAGATTTGTAAGGTAGATCAGATGGTTACAGTGGCTGTGTCCACATGAGAGACTTACTGCGCAGTAGCTCATTTTGGCCCAGGAGTATAAACTGGGCTGCAGTTTGCTGCAGCAAGGAAGGAGTAAACATCAGGCTGAGAGGCTGCTCTGGCCAGAGTTCAGGAGGTAAGGGCAGGGGCTATGGGAAGGAGGTGACCCTTGTCCAGGGTAAGACATAAAACTGCACCCTGCCAGTGCAGGGTGGTCTGGTGGGGCTTCCAGTGGATTGGGAGCCCCCTGGAAATGCCAGTTACCTCCCCAGTGAACAGTGAGGAGGGGTGCCTTAATAACCCCAGCCCCACGTCCCTGGTGGTTCTAGTGAGCAGGGGGAGCCCAGGGTTTGGTTAAGGAGCCCTGAGGCAGAGCCCAGGCTGGAGGAGGGACCTGGGGATGCACCCAGGTGGCAGAGCATAGCCTGAGGGATGCAAGCGAGACCCCATGTGAGAGGGATGATGGTTAGCGAGACCCTGTGTGAGGGTCAGAGCAGCCCCGGGAGTGTGGGTGAGTGAGGAGGCCCAGTGGAGATATAGTGATCCGGCGAGGGGCTAGGAGTGAAACAGGCCTGCAGTCGTACAATCGCTCAGACAACACTCAGGTGAGGGTAGTGGGAGATAGTTAGCCCCAGTGCAGCCTGTTGGGTGAGGCAAGAAGAGCTAAGCCTGAGCCAGATGAGGCCGGGTGGGATGAGTGTGGCCCCAGAGAGAGGGCAGTATGAAAAAGGCTGGGTGAGAGCCAGCGGAGTGAGAGCATGCGAGTGGCCCTTCAGGGCTGTAGAAGAGAAATACAACTGTGTTCCCAGTTTGCTATGGCCAGAAGCAAGAGAAGCAACATCAGAGAAACATCTGTGAGGCATGGGACCTGTGGAGGGGAGGTCGGAATGGGTATGAGGACCTTGTCAGCAGAGTGAGTAATGGGTAGCCTCCCGCCTTAGTAACAACTCTCATTTTTCCATCAAGGCATGGAAGGAGAGCGAAGCAGGTGGTTACCCCAGGAACAGGGTGGCCAGCAGAGACCTGATGAGGAGGCCACCCTGTTACACCCACATCTCTGACTCAGAGTAGGGAAACATCTGAAAGTAAAAACACCAAACAATATGTTCCTTTCTGGAAACTACTCCCACTTTTTCTTGTAATACTTTCTAATTTGCTGTCCTTGTCCTTTTACCCAAAATAGTTGATTGATTGACTTTGTATATCCCAGTCCCTGGGCTCAGGCAGCTATTTTTTTATGATAAAGGAGTTTTGTGATATACTAAAGAGAAAAGTAGCTAGTCAGTCAATGCCTCTGCTATTTTAGAAAGATTAAACACAGAGCAGGGAAAGCCACAGTTAGAGAGCTTATCTGGGGTAGAAAGACAAAGGAAAAACCATTGCACACACCTGCCAAGGCTAGATGCAGAGGAGTTTAAGTCATTACCAGGTTTAAACATGGGTCTGGCTAGGAGCTTCTTGTAGTAGAATTGTAATGTAGCCATGATGATTCAGGAAATATGGAAGAAGCAAGGGCTTTTTTTTTTTAATTGAGCTAAGCGTATCGTTGGGCACTTTGTGCTTGAAAGCTTGTCTAACATCTTTCCCAATTATACAGTTGGTCCAATGAAGATATCACCAAAAAAAAAAATCTTGCTTCCAGCACCTTCTAGCATTGCTTCACTAATAGTGGAATTTTTTGTTTGTGGAAGGGTGGGGGGGGGGGTAGTTATTTTTAGTCTGGTCAGTTTAGAATTCTAATATTATAAAAGCCTTAGTCTATCTGTCCATAACACTTATTTGCACTCTGATTGGTTGTCTGAAACCTTCTCCCTGGAAGCTGCGGTGACTGTGTGGGAGGGTGGGGGCGAGACCATCCCCCCCTCCCTGCTCATTGGAGGTGGCAGCAGCAGGTGGAGTGGCCCTAGACCCCTAGTGGTGGTGGGGGAGCAGGCCTGGGCAGCAGGGGAGGGGCAGGGAGTGGGGCCAAACCCCAAATGGCGGACCAGAGAGGGAGAAGTGGGGGAACAGGCCCAGATGGGGGTGTGGACATGGGGCTCCTTCCCTGCCCACCCACCCGGTCATTCTTGACAGGCAACTTACTAGTATTATTATAACTATGTACTCTGTGAGTTCGTCTCTATGAGACGCTAAATGCGCAGTAGACTAATTTACTGCACATTAGTACATCATGGCAAAAACTGTGATATTGTGCTAATGTACAATAGACTAATTCTACTGTGCATTAGTGTCACTTAAAAGATGCACATCTGTTATTACAGGTACTGTACTTAATGTGTAGTAACTGTGCCGCGTTAATGCATGTATAGACGTGCCCTCTGATGACCTTATAAACCTAAATTCTGCAGCAAAGTCTTCAATTTCTGCATTGTAATTAAGTTGAAGCCTGCAGTTTAATACTGTAGTATTGCCTGCAGCAGCTAGAATTAAATGCACACCTGAATTTGTTTCACTGAAGTCAAAATGTAAAGATCTATGGATGTATAGTTTTCTGTATTTTGAATATCAGCTTCAAATCTCAGTATTCCATTTTTGTCATGCTGCAGAATTTTGATTGATGACCATGCTGTTTGCCAGAAGTGTGTTCTCAGAGGGTCCGGGGAAGAGAACCCCTGATTATTATAGATGAGCTAACCGTGCCATATCCCTTCTAGCTAACATATTAGAACTATCTAGCTGAATAAAGCTGCAACCTTCCTGGAAACTCTCCCATTGGAGTCACTTCAATAATACTAGCAATAATGAGCTTCTGCTGTGTTATCTAATCATGATCTGAAAGGTCTTGACAACATGGTAACTAACATGGTGGTGACTGACTTATCCCCCTCTTTCTGGCATTTTTAGCACCTCTGGAAAGCAGTGCTACTGTAGTAGTAACCAATCAGAGATTTTTGGAGAACCTTAGTGTAGACAAGCTTTTAATCTGACCATGGACAGAGAAAAGCCTTGTTTACATTGTAACTTTGTGTGCCGACAGGGCTGATTTTTGCCTTTTGATCAAAACATGGCTTAGTTTTGCAGGGTCAGTTGGACTGATCCATGTGTTAACCATGCACTTGACTTCAGATAGGCTATAAAACATGGCTTGGCTGTAAGAATGAACTGTTCTCTAGTGGAGGGTTTAGAAACTAACAGCTTGAGATCAAGTTTCCTTCTTTCCTTCATAACACCATCTTGGGTCTTTTATGATGTGGTGTTTGCTACTTATTATTTTGCAATAATCTAGTGACCGTCTTTCCAAGAACTCAAGAATGCTTTGAAAGCATTAATTGGCTCTCACAAAAATTCTGTGAAGTAGAGATGTATTCGCTGGGTAGCCGAGAACAAAATGAGACTGTCACAGAGTCAGAAATAGACCAGTTGTCTGCTCTAACCTTGGAGAACTGGAAATTCTTGATTCAGACTGTCAGTGTGGAGGGTTAGGTTGAGACTGGTGATAAACCTTTTTTCTTTTTTTCAAATACAGACTTCAGGTCCCTTGCTTAAAACTTTATCCAAAGCAGTGGTATAAAGAGGAGAGAAGCTGTTGCTTTTAGCAACTGTTTTTGTGAACCAACTATAATATAAACCTATGCTATAACTGGAGTGCCACAAAGTAGTCTGCTGCACCAGGGAAGAAAGAGACCAGGAGATGCAATACAGTGCTGAAGCACATAGTAGATGAATAGTGAGATACTGTAAGTACAGTTCAAACCACAAACTCAGAAAAGAAATACACCAGCCAAGGCAAAATCAGGTGGTGAATGGCTTAAATGCAAAGGAGATGTTTCACACAGCACACACACCGCTTGACAACAGGGAAGAAATGATGTGTATCTCAGAATGAGATATTTCAGTGGATAACTGCTGGGAGATGCCCAAGAGTATGGTTCAGATCTCTGTAAGTGCTTCAAGGTCTGTTGTGTTCATAACAATATTGCAGCTAAATCTGTGCAAATGGCTGGGACCATTTATTTTTCCTCAGGAGGCCTGAGGGCCATTTTGTAATTCAGAAATTACATGTATTTATGCAAATTTGTAATACTATTGAAAAATATTTTTAAACTTGAATTTGGAACTTATTGAATGAAAATGGTTTCCAGTTCTCAATACAGGACCAGCCAACTAACCACAAAAATGTGGTGTGGATGGTTGTTTTAAGAATTCAGCCGTTTAAGGAAATCACAGCAATGTAAACATTTTATTTTTTTCTCTCCTCTACCTGTACAAGACTTGCACTTTTACTGTGGGCCTTTCATATAGCTCTGCTGCTCAGAAGTAAAACTGCTGCGACTAATGTATGCTTGTGTTTTTGTTGTTTGGGGGGGGGGGGGGTTCGTTTTTGTTTTTTTACATAAGCAATCTCATTTAAGCTAGTGGATTTACCTGCACGTATGTGTGTGTGTGTGTGTGTGTGTACACACACACACACACACACAATGTTAGTGCTTTAAGCATCTATTGGTTTGGGATCTAGAGACACATTTGAAAAACTGTAATCAACCTTGCATAAGATTCAAGTGAAAGTCTGTTTTTTTGTAGGGAGGATCTTTGTGTCTTGGGCACTGTTCAACAGTAATAAAATAACACATCCTCCAGGCTCAGGCACATTGGATGGACTTATTCAGATGCCACATGAGTGGATTTTTCTGAAAACTCATTGAATAAACTCTGCTCGTTTGGATGATGTGTAGTTCATGGGAGCCTATTAGAGGTTGCCTGTTTTTGGCTTTTACTGACTTGTGCATCTGTTTTGGGATATACTCTTTGATAAGAGGTGTTCAAAAGGAGGCTGGACAGGCACCTTGTTGAGCTTGTCTGAGCCCAATAACTTCCTGCCCATGGCAGGGGATTGGTCTTGATGATCTTACAGGTCCCTTCCAGTCCTTAAATTCTATCATTCTATGATAAGAGGCTAAAATCCAGAAACAATCGATGGTGTTTGGAGCTGAATTTAAGATGCATTGCATTATACATTCTCAAACAATGCAAATCATTTGCTCTAAATTAGGCTTCTTTAAAATGTCTTCAGTCAGGCTCCAGGATGACTTGGCCTCCTGATGAGTTAGAGTGAGAAGAAACGGGAACAAAGGTAGTGTTGGGGAGAAGCAATTATTAAGAAAGAAGAACCACTGAAGTCTTTGGTATTGAAAATGGAAGCAATTGATTGAAAATTGGAGAAAGATCAAGGACAACAGAGAACAAATACCAAGGCTTGGCAAGGAAGATGTCATTGGAAATGTTGATGCTGGTGGCTTCAGTGGAATGGAGTTGGGAAGCCAGAACAGTGGAGATCTGTGGCAACGTTTAAAGGAATGGAAGACAGAGCAGTGGTTGTAAATGACTTGTCTGAGACCTCTGAAGGTGGTGTACTAGTCAAACATAGTGTTTGAGTTGCAGGTGGACTCTTCTTGTGGGTAGAGGGCAATAGCTGGAAAAGAGGTGGAGGTGAGACAGATCTCGGATCAGGAGGAGACGAGACAGATAAGATGGGAGGAGATATTAAGACAGATAAATAACTGGGAAGAGACAAATCAAAAAGGGAAGGTGTCAAGAGCCCTGGTGAAAGTTAAATGCAACTCCTCAGACAGCAACTGGGAGTAAAGGAAGGAAGGAGGTACTGTAGAAATACTCTTTGAATTAGATACAAGGTTGTAGTAAGAGACACTAATAACTAGAAATTGAATCCAGCTTTGTCATGGGATGGCCAAAGTTAGGTGGGAAATTGTGACTTTGAGGCAACAGCCTTTTGGTCAAACCATTCTGTCAGGTCAGAGTGGTCTGTCCGTGAGGTTGACCTAGGACATCCTAGGTCTTGAGTTGTCCATGGTGTGTTGTGGCATTTAATAAAAGCACAACCATCCCCATGGCAGCAGTGCATTCTCATCAGACGGCCATCTGCACCCCCACCCCATCTAGGAAGTAGAACTTGCGGTAAATTAAGAGTCTGTTGTTGCCATTGTGAAATGAGTGGATGTGATGTGAAAGTTGATTTTTTTTTTTTTAACTCCATTCCTTTGTTGCTGCTGAAATCATTGACCCTGGAGACATGGTCAGTGCATGGGAGGTGGGAGGGCGCTGCTTGAGCTCTTTGCCTATCTCTGGTAAAGAATAGAGAGGTGGTGGATGCTTGAGTTAGTCATAAGGTAGCAGTATGCTATAAAATGTAACTGGACTGTAGGGTTTTCCAACACCTTGAAAAGAACTGAGGAGCGTGGGGCACAAAGGCACCATCAAATTATCAGAATTTCAGTTTTGCCCTGGGAAAAGGCTAAAGCAAAAATTATCTTAGTCTGGCACTTCTAAAGAAAATGAGTTAGTATGATATCTTCTTAGGAGAGGCCTTATGCCTGTGGGTATAGAAAATGAAAGTGTGAAGCCACACTTTGAGATCATGCAGTAAACAAAGTCAGGATTTCCACATAGTCTGGGGTTGCCACCTTCATTCTTTGTGTGGTGGATTGGGAACTGAGGTAAGAGAGCTGCTTTTCCCCAGCTCTCTTATTGCTGCTGTGTGACATACCTATATGTATTTTCCACCACACACAATGTTTTTAGTTTATAAGGTGCAAATCTGCCCTGCCTCCTGCTTGTCTTCAAACTACCATGGCTATTTACATCTCTTTGATCTTGAGTGCATCATTTAATCTTTCTGTGCCTGTTTCCCTTGCTACTCTTTGTCATGTTTTTGGTTTACATACGTATTTGACTTTATGAACAGCATGAAATCTGGGATTTCTTGATGTATGTTAAATAAAGGAGATGCATGGTTTTTGCACAACTGAAGTGTTGGACTGTCCTTGGAACAGGAGTAGCATATACAGAACAGTTAGCACTGAGCTCTGGGTCACCTTGGCAGTCTTTCATAATCATAATGATGATAATTACATCATCTACCTCAAAGTACAGAACTTGGCTGTAAGGAGGATGGGGATATCAGGTGAAGGAAGGTCAGATGGCCAAGGACCAGTGACAAAAGCCAGGCACTCTGCAGTGAACTGCACTCTGTGTATCTGGAAGAAGGTGTCTGTCTGCCCTCCTCAGTGTGTGTTATTGTTTTCTTGTTAAAATAACCTGAGGGTGTTGGTTATTTTAGGGAGAAACAACTAGGGACTGTCTACGCCTCTTCGTCTGGTGATTCTTATTTACTGTGGGGAAGGGGGTTTCACCAGTGAGGAGGCTGACCCCTTTGTTTTCGAAGCCTCTTGTTGTGTACAGCTTCTGAAATATGCAAGTTTCAGGCTGCTTTCCCCACAACTCAGCGGAAAACATTAGTGCCACCAATCTCTGCGACAGAACAATGGGTGACAAACTGCCTTGTCATTTCAATCAAAGCCACCCACACTTTTCATCTGATTTATCCAGGGTTAAGCCCTTTATTACGCACCAGTTTGGGCTGCCCAGGGTAGCTGTTTTTCTTAATCTCTCGTCATAACTCTTGTAGGCGGGGAATGAAAGCGCCTGCTGGCTGAAGTGACAGCTTCATTCTAGTAGCAAAGAATTCAGCTGAAAGAAAAAACAAATGGGGGCATGAACTTCTGGGCATGCAACTCAGCAGGACAGTGCCTTTCACAGAATTAAGGGTTTGTTTAAAAGAAACTATCAGAAATCTTGTCTGTACCCAACCCACCCACCTTGCACCCAAGTCTCTCCTTTTTCCTTAATGCTCCCTACTCCATCTCTCACTGGAAACTCCCTGCCTCCTTTTGTGCTGGGACTTTGCTCCTTTCCTTCCATTATCTCCTCAAACTTCACACTTTTTTCAACTGTCAACCATTTATTTTGGCTGTGGCGTGACTTACTCCTGTTCTGGTTTTGGTTTAAAAAAAAATATAAATACAAAAGGAAAAGGCAAAGCAGAGCTAAATTGTGTAATCTATTGCTTATTGTAAAACTGCACTTGCAAACACTTTCTTTCCTTTGTCTGCTCATCTCTTCTCCCTTGTTATTTCTCAGCGTGTCTACATGTGTGCATTTAATGTGCATTAACCTGATTTAAGGCGCATTAAGGGTGAGGATCTAAACATGTGTGTCCTTAATGCACCTTAAAAATGGTGATATAAGGCTATTCAAGCCTAAATTTGATACCTACATAAAGCAGGTATCAGATTTAGGTGCAAATAGCTACATTGCATTTGCAAACATGTAGTTGTGCTAATGCACATTAACAAGGTGTGTCCATTGACTTGGGACTAACTTTAGTTGGTCCACACACCTGCATCAATATGCATTAGTGTGTAGACATGCACCTAAATCACCTTAATGCGCATTAAGCTAATGCACATTAAATTTAGACACACATAAAAGCAAGTGTAGACACACCGATTGTGTCAATCTTTAACTATAGAGTGTTCTTTCTTTTCTGCTGTTCTCTGTGCTGGTAGTGTGATTCAGTCTGGTGTCTTCTCTACTTTGTCCAGGACTCTTGAGTGCTATTCCTCACCCTACCACACTGATGTGCTGTGTAATCCTGGACAAGTCACTTAGTCCTTTGTCTTGGTTTTCTCAATGGAAAATTAAAATAGAAAATAAACTCAGTTCATTTTGTGAGTACTTTGACATCTGTGGTTGAAAAGAGCCATGTACTTATGACATTTTGTACAATCAAGAAAAGAGCAGCCATGGTCATTTCAGGGAAATTGTTTCAGAGGAATGAAAAAATCAAACAAATGGTCTGATGGTTTATATAAAATGAATAAAAACTTCCCTTATCATGAAAGACGCTGTGGAATCACCAAATGCAGTGCAGAGTTAATAACAATTACTGTACAGATTAAAACAAAAGAAAACAGACTTATCACACAGCTATTCACAAAATGGCTGCAGAGTAACAGAGGGAGAAAAGAATAAAAATAGATCCATTCGTTTCTAACCACCGAAAACAGTGATGCAATTCAGTTATTCTGAATAAATTCCTTCACAGCAGATTCTTTGATCTGATAAAGTATACTGTAGGTGAAATATAAGTCTTATGATTGCATTTTGACATTAGGTTCTTGATCATGTGGTATGTATAGTGCGTGTGTACTATTTATACCTCTAATAATTTATGCGCTGGCAACACTGTGCACTAATTAATTTCTACTGGACAACCTCTGACATTCCAAATCTCAAAGCAGATTCAGGGGCCTAGTCTTTAAAACAAAACAGCCTACACTGGAAGGTGTAACTACACAGCACAATGCAGATATAGCTAAGCTAGCCTGAGCACTAGAAGCCATGTATACATTAGCGTGGTGCTTTGCCTGAATAACTAGATCTGCCCAAAAGCAGGAAAAATCATCCCAAGCGGAATGCCACACTAACTCCTGGTATCCAAGCCAATACTCGGAGAGCATGCTGATATACAGACCTGTCCAAAATGTTTGTCTGTCTTCACTTGCAAAAATAAAGTGTCCAATAACCCAGAATTGATGAGACAGTCATGTTTGAGTTCTATTTTCTCAAGACTGTGCATGCTAGAAATAGGTGGATTATACCATTATGAATGGCATACAGTACTAATAGGATATACAGTACTTATACAATGGGCTTTAAAATTATGGCCTATTTCTATTTTGAAAGCTATTCTATTTGGCTATTCTGAAATGCATATTCTATTCTTTTCCTTAGCACCTGTATAACTGGACTCTGTACCATACTTCTCTCCAGGCATTGATCCAGGGCAGGTGCAGTCATGCAATTGCAGCCCCTCCCCTTTGATTCCTAGTCCACCCAAAGTATAAAACCAACTGCCTGGTAGTGGCAGCAGCACTTCTATTCAGGCACCACTGATGGAATCAATTGATTTCATGGTTCATTATCATGTACCTGATTCCTTCTAAACTCTTCATTCTATAGTTGTTAACAACCCTGTCTCTTTTTGAAATGGTCTCAATGTTGTACTGATTAGCTGCTCCTGGTAATGTAGCTCCTATTACACAGCTTGGGAAACTATATTTAACTCTAGCTAGAAACATTAACTCATGTGTATAGATAATTTTCAGTGAAGCATTAGATTCACTGTCAAGATGCCTAAGAAGGCTAGATTTGGTTTTATGAATCTGAAAAAGAGAGATCCATTTATTTCTTATGATTACGGGATTAATGAAACAACATCTTTTGATTATTTTTTTTGCTCAGATGTTGTGTGGTTTGTTTTTTTTACACATAATATATGATATAGCAAATCTATATTTGCTTTTGCTCCAATCTTAACCCGAATAATATAGCCGAAGGCCACTAGCTTATTAGTGAAACTTCTAGTTGTTTGTTTTTTTTAACTTGACAGAAGTATGCTCCCCACATCATCTGCATTCTCCTTTTCAAAATCCTAGATCCAAAACCCATGCTTCCTTCTATAAAGAGAGAGGAACATAGGAAAACAGACAATGTATTTTTTAGATGCTCTAAGATAGTTTTTCTGCAATATACATACTATATATATAACTTATGATGGTGTGGTTTGCTGGGAGGTTTTAATGCTGTTTGCCTCAGATGAGCTGCCAGTCTTGACTTCACCACTTTGAGAAATTTGCCTACCTGAAGCAGCGATAAAACCTTTACAGAACACATGTATGTTCTTTCTATCCAACATGCATATTTGATACTATGGCTATGTCTACATGTATGGTTTGCAAAGTGGCAAGAAATACATACATGGGCGGTAGGAAAGGGGTGATTATTCTATTCAGGGGCTCAGCAACAGAAGGGCTCCTGAGTACTACAGCAAAGAAGAGAGCCTTTGGCCCCAGAAGGATTTGTGATGCCTATTGTGGGAGAAGAGAGAACTGAGTGACTTTAAAGGTACTATATATAGCTAGAATAACCATATAGTCCATTGCTGAGTAGGAGATTTCAGTCTCCAGGTCACCCAGTGCAGCAGCCTCTGCCAGCATTGAAATTCACACTAAAAATGGAGGATGAGGAGGAAAATAAACATGGCAGCCTTGACATGGCAGCCACGGGAGAAAAGGGAAGCAGCTATGATAAGGGCATATTAGAGAGCACACTGTGTTTAAAGAAGAAAAATTTCCTAAGTGATTGTGGGTACAACCAAAGAAATACTGGATAATTTACAAGGCAGTAGCATGCGAAACCCTCAGTCTGGTTCTGTGAAGCGCTGAGCACCCACTGGTCTCACCAAGAACCACAAGAATGGTAGAAGCTCAGCAGCTCACAGAATTGAGCCTTCTGAGATCAGAGGCTGTGCTTTAGTGATTGATGTCCCATTTCAGCTTGATGTAATTTATTATCAGAGGAAGGAAAACGAGAGGCCCTTTTTGGTGGGAGAGGAGAAGATGAAAAGGAGGAGAGGGGAGAGCAAAGAAAATGTGCGAATAAAGGTTGGAGGGATAAATTATGCTGTAAAAGGTTGAACTGCTTCTAGAGGCAGTCAAGATGGGAACAAAGGGAAGGCACCAGTTACTGGATCAGAGAATAAGCAGAAAAGTATTAGATTAAGGGGAGGCTTGTAGATATGCTGGCTCAGTAATTTGCCTTCATGTCATCCCCCTTATTGTTAGAAATGAACCTTGGAAGCCAAGCTGTGATGGAGGGAAAAGGTACAAATCAAACGGTGCTTTAATCATGACCTTTAAGGTAATGGTAGAGTTGCCCTCCCTAAAGCTTTACTGCCAGAGATGAAGACCAGAAGAAGCCCAACAGAAGCTCCAGAATCATCTAGCATAGCAAACATTACTGGTGCTGTGGGAATCTCGTAAGTTGTGGGGAGGTTCTGTCCAGATGTGCATTCAGGTACTCGCCTAATCCTGACCTGAATTTTCTAGATTTTAGTATGGATTTGCAACCAGGCCTGGCCTTTCCCATTTTAACAAATGCTAGACCTCAGTACTTTAGCAAGGAAGTTTGGCACCTGGGCCAAGCCCGCAGAGGCAGCCCACTCTTGCCCTGTGCATGGATCTGGGGGGCACACAGACCTTCCATACTTGCCTAGAAGTGCATGCAGTGGTGGGAGCCACCCTCCTCCACATCTCTGCACCTCCCCAAACGATCTGCTTTTGGCTGTGTCCCGCACCCCACCCCAGCTGGGCCCCACCTGTTGGTACCCCTTTGCTTCAGTGCCTGGGGTGGTTGCCCTGCTTGCCCCCCTCCCCGCTCTTGCTACGGTACTGCTAGACCTTCATAGATCACTCTTCAATTTTTCTTTATTCATCTTCACTGGTTGGCCCTTTGCAAGGAGAGGGGAGACCTAGTGGCTCACTTCCCTTATCTAACCAGTTATCCAAGTCACTATAGAACCACTAATCTAATCTCAGTGGCACAAGAGAGTAGAGTAAAATGAGGATTAGTGCAAGAATTTGGAAGTATATAAGGCACGGACTGGAGGGAAAATGACAATGGGCAGTTCCCTCAGATTGCTGATGGAGTTCCTCAAGGATCAGTCATGGGATTGATCTTATTTACTATTTTATTGATATCTTTGCCATGAAATATAGGGACATAGGAATAAAAATTGCTGATGGGACAAAGTTGAGATGCACCATCAACACAGAGGAGGACTAAACTATCTTAGAGGAAGAATCCAATGACCTTGAGAAGCAGAGTAATAGAAATGAGATTAAATTTAATAATACAGAATTCAAGGTTGTGCACTAAGAGACTAATTAGAATTTCTGCTATAACCTTGGGGCTTATCAGTTGGTAATAACTGAGGAGGGAAAAAACCTGTATATCAGTTTATCACAGGATGACTAAGCCAGTAGCATAATGTGCCGTGAAGGCAGATTCTAGGATGGACTGGGAGCAGCAGTTTCAGTAATAATATTAAAGTATTAAAAGACCTTGTACAAAGCCTCATCTGGAATACTCCATACAATTTTTGTGACCCATGTTCAAGAAAGATGGGCTCAAACTGAAATGAGGGCAGAGAAGAGTTATTAGGCTCTTCATTTCCCTGAGCCATCCTATCATACTAGAGGAGACTAAAAAGGTGTTGCTTGATTCATCTAGAAGAGTGGTTCTCAATCTTTTTAGAATGAGGGCACCCATCAATAACTTTACTGAATTTAGTAGCATCCCAATTGGGAACTACTGTTGTACTGCATCAGGCCCTATAGTCTCAACAGTTCCCCCATTCAAGCCTTGCCTGCCCAGCTCTCCATACCAAGGTGTACATCATAGTATCTTTGAAATCAGAAGCACAAACTTGTTTGATTTTTTACAATACAGCTGTATGGTCTGTGTTTTATTCGTAAGAAGAATTTGTAAAACATAGGGTCATATTTGTAAATTATATAGCTATAGCCTTTTTACACTGAAATGTCAAAGCTGCAATGCCAGGAAAAGCCAGTGTCATTTAAATATTTTATAGTCCCCAAATACTGTAATCAAAATCATGCAGTGGTGAAGTGATTCCACACTCCAATAACCTCTCCATGGAATGGCTTTTTCCATGGATAATTTTGCTGTTAAAAATATATATATTAAAAGGGCAAAACAAGAGACCGGGTTCCCTCCCAGTCCCCATGCTGTTTCAGTCGGTTCCTAATTGTATTGCTGTTGCCCCTGCAGCAGTCATGTGAAACTGCACTGTGCCTCCTGCAGGGCCAGATTGGGAAGCGGCTGTGGCAGAAGCTTGCCCTTATACTGCAGCCCTTCCTGGTCTGACCACGCATGGTTGGGTGTGGCTCATAAATATGGTAGCTCTGAAATAAAAGCTTTTAAATAAGAGCATTATATGGTAAAGGACAATGTTGGCACGAGAACAAATGGAGATAACTGGCCATTAATGACTTGGGGCTCAAAAATAGAAGGTTCTTAACCATCTGAGGAGGGAGGAGTCTGGAACAGCTCTTTAGTAGAAGCCCTGAGAACAAACAACTTAATTACAACCTAAGCAGTTTTCAGGCAGAGCTTGATCGGCTTAGAGTTTCTATGACGTGGTTGCCTGTGAAAGCAGAGGACAGGACTTGATGACCCAGGAAGTTATTTCCTATCATATGCTTCTAGTAATTCACGTTAAGTCCCGTTTGATCTCCGCTTTAAGAAAAATATCACCCCTCTGGGATTTCCCTGCAACCTTTGCCTGAGGGTGCACTTGTAAATTGTAAATCGATCAGTTCTTAAGGTCCCCTTTCCTTTCCCCACAGGATCTGCTTATCTCATACTGGGAGAATGAGTAGAGAGTTTTAAATCAAACATTGAAAAATGGTTTGGCAAGATCTAGAGATGACTGAAGATTCATCTTGTAAGCTTTTTAGTGTTATTTTAATCCAGCCAGTGTAAATATACCTAATTATTGCAGCATTTTGTATCTGAAGCTACTTTTAATTCAGTGTTGTGGCATTCAGATGAATAGATCATCACTGACAGATCATAAAATATCTTGTGTTTTCTATTTTAATCTGTGTTGAAGGATATGGTATCTACCTTTTTTTTTCACCAAGGAATTGATTGTTAAACCCCCAATCTTAATGCGACCCTTTGGCCGCCTCACCAACTCATTTGGTCCCCTGCTTGCAAATGTGATCCACTGTGCTGCATATTCACCTACTTCTTAATGTATTTAACCTGCTATGAAGCACACATTGCATTCATTTAAGAACTGCATGCCCTTTACAACAGTTATAATGATAGGGCTATTGGAAACACTCAAATGTCAGTTTTGATTTTGTTCCTTGAATGTGACATTGGCTTTACTGGGAGCAAGACTAGACCCTTGGAGAATTCAGCTAGCCTGAGAAGTAGGTCGGATGTAAGATGTAAATTGAGGAAAGCCTCTGTGATGACAGATTTCTTTTTCAGCTCAACCCCGTGAGGTGTCACAGCATCAGCAAGTTCTGACACAGACACAGAGACCTTAGCAACGGAAAACACACAGCTGCAGTACTATGATTAAAAACAGAGAAAAACCCACGTATAGCCAGAAAGATGACTTCTGTGAATTTATGTATATGCATAATGCTGGCTACCCAGGGGTCTATTACTGCCTTTTATCGTAAATGGTAGCAGCATGCAACTGAGTCTGTGCTTGCCATGCAGAGGTAAGCCACAGACTGTTGAGCTCTGATCTTTAAGGGCAGCAATGCACCAAGTCTGCAGTCTCCATTATATAGCATTTTTGTTAAAGATTGACCGGGTGCTCAGTTTTGTGTTGGAAGCAAAAATGAAGGTAGTGACTATCATAAAGGAGGTCCATATTTACTTAAACCCAAGACAAGGTCTCCCCCCCACACACACATTTAACATGGGGGGGACCCCTTTTCTTGGAATCCAGTACAGGGTGGCAGGGGGACAAGTGGCTGCTGCAGCTCTATCTGGCTTCAGCCCCAACCCTCAGTCAGAGCTAGAGCAGCAGCTGCTGCCCCCCTCTGCACATAGCCCCACCACTCCCCTCTCCCTCCCTCCAGGCTGGGGGAGGGAGCATAGCCCTAGCCCAGCCCTGTAGCAGTGGGTAAATATGGTAATTGTTAACTAAAGTGGACCAGTCTTTTAAGTGATATTGAAGAAAGGTTGGCCCTTTGTAAGGCTAATTTGAAAATGATTGCAAAGCTGGATCAAAATCTTTTAATGAATTAAATTTAAAAAATGCCACTTTTTCCCTAACTGTCCCTTCTACAAAGATGTCTTACTGAATTTCACCAAACTACCATAGGCAAGAAGCCCCAGAATACTGAACCTAAGGCTCTGTCCTAAAGCCACTGGAAATTTTTTATCAGTTTGTGTTTCATTATAACACAAACGAGATGTTTTAGTTTAGAAAAGATGTAGCTAGCAATGATTGAAATATGAAGATTTTTTAAGTACTATGTCACTATACACTGCTGTTTTCAAACCTAGGAACATTTAGAAATACCATTTTATAAGAAATAATTTGCTCTTGTTATGATCGACGATACAAACATTTCTGACATTTCCAGTGAGATGGAATCTCTAAAAGTTGTAGGTTTTGCATTCTTCCACAAATGGAAATTCTGAGTTTTGACCAGCTGTACTGCACAATACTAATGCAGGTATGTGATTTTACTCACCTGATTAGTCCCTTTGTCTTTAGCTACTTGTACTTAAAGTTAAATACAAGTTTTCTGCATCGTAGCTAAAACTTTTTCCAACATTTTCCAAGTGAAGTAAAATCTTTGTCACTTTAAAATACAGTTTCTTCAGTGTTAGCAGAAAAAAGTTACTTTTAAGTGAGCAACAAAGTTTGTATGAAATAATTAATACTCATGCCCAAAATAGAAATCTAAAATTCAGTTTCTAAGCCTATATTTAGGTACTGAAGTCACTTTGACTGAAAATCCTCCTTTAAGGAGTACAAGTCCAATTGGCTTCAAACTGAAGACAGAAAAATCTAATTCAGCTTTCTTGAACTGTGGAAGTGGAATTTTTTCAAGGTGGCACTGTTCACAAATCTAATACAAAATATTGCTTATTCATTTGTGTTTGAGCAAAATCACATCTCCTAGTAGTGTGCAGTGGCATACTGTGAATCTTCAGCGCCCGGGGGCCAATTCTTACATTTGCGCCCCCTGCCCCATCTGTGGCTGATTGCAAACGGGGGGGGGGTCCTCCTGGCAGCCGATCACGCGGGGGGGAAGGAGTCCCCTGGCAGTCGATCACTGAGCGTGAAGGTGCAGGCGGCAAAACCAGAAGTGCTACCAGGGGACCAAGTACCCCTGGAGGGCCCCAGGCTGGCACCCAAGGGCATGACTCCTGCCCCCATTAGTACACCCCTGGTAACATGATTTGTGGCTCTGAGTATCATATTTTCTCACATATAACACGCCCCAGAATATAGTATGCACTGTTTTTGAAAGGCAGAAGGGAGAAAAAAAGGTCCGTTTCTTGTAGTAATTGGGCATGTCTACACGTGCATTAATGCACTTTAGTTAGTGTGCATTAAATCTAGTACATCTGGGCAGTTTTACACATGTGCTGGGGGTAGGTGTTGCGGGGGTGCTTTAATTAGAGTGGCTTCAAGAGTCCCTCTAATTAAAACGCTGCAACGTCTCGTGTATTAGCACCCCCACGCTTCGAAATGGCAGCAGGGGCACTTAAGCTTGTTGAATGAGCTTTAGTTTTAGTTAATGCACCACCACCGCCATTTTGAAGGGTGGGGATGCTAATACATGAGACGTGGAGACTGGCTGGAGCGCGGTAATTACCACACTCCAGAAGACTTGGTTAACTGAGTCTGCTCTGATGTGCTGTCATTACAAAGTAAACCATATTAGCAAATCAAGACTGCATAAAATCAGAAGAAAGTGAAGCAAGATACAAATAAACATCTATTTAAGTGCTTTTTATCCACACTGTTATTAACAGCACCTAGTCCTTATCTTCAAAGTACTTTGCAAGTGTTGACTCTGCCTTCTGTGGTATGTGTGTTACATTCTTGTTTTCCATGTACCCTAACTTTTACGTTTCAAAGTGTCTGCTATCAGCAGAGACAGCTGCTGTTTTGTAAGGCAGTGATAAAATATGTTAGAGAAGACACTGCTCTCACACAGCCTTTGATTTTTGGTTTGTCGATTTCCTTAAAGTCATCTTGATTGAAAGTATATAGCTTCTATGACTGCAGTGATCTGTCTTAACAAGTGCACAGAAGCTAGGAACAACTGAACTAAAGACATTAGAGGCAAAGGGGGACAGAAGGGAATAACACTGAGTTTATTAAAATCTTACCTACTTGTGTTGGAGAAAAGAACCATAAACCTGGACTTCTATGAAATTTTACCCTAAACTCATTAGTAAACCACTGAATGATAGTATATTACAAAATTTTCAGGTAAGAAGGATTACACCACAAATGCAAACTCTGTTTCCAGCTTACGATTTTATTGTGAGGCTCCCAATATTTGCTTTGTCTTCTTTATGTGCTGGCTCCTCCAGTCATGCAGTTGCTTTTGGGGAAAACTTTTTTTTTTTTTTTTTAAAGCTGAGACTCTCAGGTCATTCCTTTTGTGTGTGGTTTCTTTTTGTTCTTTCCCTTAAGCTGTCACAGTTACAGAGACTCAAATCAGAAAAAAAATTTAAAGTCCCAATTAAAAAATTGCCATGATGCTGGGCAATGGGGGGGGTTGTCTCCTATTTAATGCTTGTATTACTGTAGCACCTATGAGGCCTAATCATGGACCAGCAATATCGGATTATATTTGAATGGCATGCTACTGTGCAGCATCTCCTCCAGAATAATCTTTTTAAGGGTAGCCTGCTGCAGGCTTGCATGGATTGCTCATGCATGGGCAGCTTGCCCACCAGCTGGTGACTTGAAGCTGCTGACAGGCATTCAGTTAAAGGTGTGATGGGATCTGATTCATGATCCCAACAACCACTACATGTGCGTGGCAAGACACATGATTTTGAGATCAGGGATCAGACCCCAAACATGTCTTACTTGCCAGTACAGGGGGAGCCTGGGATCAAGACCCTGGGCTCCCTCTGCACCAGCAAGGGTGCCTCACAATCCATTAATTGTTGTCTGGCTGTGGTGACCCATCTGGCCAGTTTGAGCCCCTGAAGTCAGCCGCAGATCAGCTGACTGGGGGAAGCTTGGGGGCCACACCAGGGCTCAAACCGGTCCCACTGCAGTCCCTACTGGCTGCGGATCAGCTGATCATTGGCAGCATGAAGATTGCACCAGGCACATTTGAGCCCAGGTGCAGTCTACCCAGCCACATGTTCTTTTTAAGGTGTGATTGAAACCAGTCACAACATTTTTACACATTTTTTGTTGTGGCATTAATTGAATGTGTGGCTGGGTCATATTTTAAGATGCAATTAACTAGTTAATGAGTGTAATGTCTGCCAGGGGCCAGATGGGTGCAATGAAGGGAATTTCAATCTTGTGTGTTCTGGCACCTTCAACAAATGACAGGCTGGTTAAATGCCTCTGACTGGATCTTGGATCAAGACCAGCTGAGCCCTGCCCTCGGAAATGGTCCATTGCTACCTTCTGCAGTGCTGTGTGTGCCTTGGGACACTCCCTCAGCAGAAGGCAGATCTTGCGGGATGGAAGGAAAAATTGCCTGAGGCCCAAGGAGAATAATAAGTCTTATGAACATAATGGTGTCGCTCCTTTGTCTATAGTTCAACATTCTCATCTTCCACTCTCCTCCATTCTCCTTAAATGCAATAGGCTGTTTTAAAAAAGGAATATTTCCTGTGCTTCAGACTAGAAGCCAGGTACTGAATGCATAGCTTTTAACAGAACTTGCTGTATCCCCTAATTCTCATCTTCATATCAACTCTTTCTCTCTTTTGTTCCCTGCTGTCATCTAGCTTTCTACTGCCCTCCAAGCTCCCTTTGCCCATCTCATACCAACCCCTGATGTCAGTCTAGTTGAGAGTGACACAGCAGTAAAGCAGCATCTCCACAGCAGTAGATGATGGAAGTGTTTTCAAGCTAGCGATGAGCACATTCTCCCAACCCAGCACAGAAGGGAGAATCTGCTGAGGGACTTTGCAGAAAGAAACCATTTAGGAGGTCTGAGCACTGCACCAAGTGAGAACAATTTAAAAGATGATGCGACTTCCTCTATGCTGTGGCTTCCGTGTTTCCTCCTACTGGTGTGGGGGAGGGAGACTCTCCATCAGGAAAGGAAAGCAAGGCACTTGGCTGTGCTTGTTGCTGATGTGCAGTCTTTTTCTCTCCTTCTCACGTGTGTGAGAGAGAGGGCTGAACAAAGCCAGTTGAAGCCCAGGGTGCTATGCCAGCAATTTGTTTGGCACAGTAACTTGCTGCTTGTGCTGTTGCATACAATGAACTGCTGAGACATACTTTGTATAGTTAAGTCTAGAGTGTGCATGCATAGCTGTGTGCACGAGAGTGAGAATATGCACGTGCATGTGCTGCGGTTCCATAAGGAGAATGTAACGACGGATGAACCACAAAGGTTTGAGGGGTTGATTTGATTTGGAAAAGTGGTCAAATTTTATTTGAGTTCTGTGGTTCTGGACAACTTCACCAGAGCAGTGTCTCCTGACCTGTATAAGACTGCAGGTACTTCTGTTGCCAGCCTGATACTAGCAGTTTTGCACTTCTTTTGCTGGTCCCAGAAACAGAGACAACATCAATAATGGGAAGTGCGGGGTGGGTGGGGAAAGACTTGACTATCTTGTGAACTACAGATGTTTGGTGAAGAGTCAACCTAGCTGTACTTTATTCTGTCTGATTTTCTACCCCCAGGCCCACAACCTCCATTGCATGCTTGGTTTGGCTCAAACAAGAACCCACTGAATGTTCACCCATTTTCTGAAATGAAATCCTTTGGAAGTTTGAAAAAATTCACTTCACTTTTGTTATAATGTTACCTTTTTTATCTGGCTTGCCTCTTGCAAACTAAGGATTGGAACCCTGAAATATGGTGCATTTCCTGCTTCACTAAAACTGGTGAATATTAGAATTCTTGAAGGCATTATAGCTGATGGTTTGGTGAGATGACCTCATGAAAGCATCTAAGAGTTCTGATTCTAATTATTCACTTTTTAATTGTGATATACTTAGCTGTATAGCTGGGAAACGGTGCGTGTTTCTGTCCTTCATTTTGAAAATTCGGAGTGTGCTGCTTGCTGAGTAAATTCGGAGTGTGCTGCTTGCTGAGTTAGCTGCCTCTGTGAGATGCAGCTGATTCAGCATGTTGCAGAGCATGTAAACAAGGCTCACTTGCTGTCTGTCCGGGAAACTTTACTTGTTTTCCCCAAATCTAGACATTACCAAGACTCAAAACTGAAGCTGTGTATTTACGGGGGAAGGAGCAAACCTGTCCTGAACTTTCTGAAAGTCTCTTGCCCCTGTTCTATATATACTTATATAAGGAGAAAGACCTAGAGCAGGGGTGGGCAAAATACAGCCCGTGGGCCAGATCTGGGCCACCAAGGGATTCTATCCAGCCTGCAACAGGTCCCTCAGCCCCATCCTGCCCAGGTGGGGAGGGGTAGGGGGAGCAGCCTGGGCCATGGTGCATGCAGCTAGTCCCTCTGCCCCCAGCTGTGCAGGAGGGCTGGGTTGGTGTTGGACTCAGCTTCCTGGCAGCCCTGGCTCCTTCTGGCTGCTGCTGCCAATGTTGCTGCTCCTACTGGACCATGACCTGGTGCCCTGCACCCAACCTCTGTCCAGGAGCACTGGGCAGAGTGGGCGGGCAGGATCTCTATGGAAATCAGCCCAGGACCCCCACGGGCAGGGCATGCTTGGCTGGGCGGATGGAATGGGGCTGCAAGTGGGTGGAGAGTGGCATCTAGGAGTGGGATGGATGGCCAGGGCCATGATCGTGGGGCAGTGACAGCAAGGAGCTGGGGCCTGTGGCAGAGCCATGATTCACTCCCCACATGTCTCTGCCCAGGGCCCTCCTCTGCTCTGGGCTCCAGCTCCACACTCACCACCCCATAATCCTAGTCCCAGCCCTGCCCTCCTTTCTTGCTCCTGCATGCCATTCCCCACCTGCCCATGGCCCCATCGTATCTGCCTGGCTGACCGTGCCCTGCCCTGCCAGCGGGAGCCTCAGGCCAGTCTCCATGGAGATCAGGTCCACCCACCCACTCCATCTGGTACCC
The DNA here is from genome assembly GCF_030867095.1 of Alligator mississippiensis. NCBI lineage: Eukaryota > Metazoa > Chordata > Crocodylia > Alligatoridae > Alligator > Alligator mississippiensis. The sequence goes on from NC_081824.1 coordinate 266,935,758, forward strand.
CCAGCAGTGGGTGTGGAGTGTACAGGTTTGGGCCACATAAGATCAATTGCTTCTCCCCCGCCATGCTGGGCTAGGCCAGCACCCCCCCTCGCCACCAGGTCGGACCGTGCAACAGGTTACCAATACTCCTTAAGTCACCCTCCAGCCAAAATAATTACCTACTCTTGACACAGTTTCTGTACCAGTGGTCAGACCAAACTGGTATGAACTTGCATGGTTTCAGTTTCTCTTCTGATTGCTTCACTTCACTGGTGTCCTCACCAGCTTCTCAAAAAGGCAGATATAGTCTCGTTCTTAAATGCTCTTCTACAATTGAAGCTGCAGGGCTGTTTGCCACGTCCTGTCCTAACCTGCTAGACACCTGTCAACACTGCCTATTAGCCTAGAGCCACGTCCAAGAGCTCAGTCTCCAAGGCGGACTTGTACAGTGTAATGGCTGAGCCACAGTGAGGGCTGAACCTTTTAGCTTAGGCATCAAAATCTTTTAGCTCAAGCTCATGGTTTTATCTCTCTAATTTTAATTGTAATTGGTATTTATTTATTTTATGGTCTCATCTCTTTGCTGATGACCTAACCAGGAGTGTCACATTTCAGTTGTGGATGAAGCAAGTGCTGTAAAGAAGGCAGCATGAACTAAATCATGTCAAACAAGTAGCACTGCCTGTGCATCAAACTCTCTCTCTCTCTCTCTCTCTCACCCGTGTCTAGCGCTGTTGGGGAGGGGGCAATAAAAGCAGCTCTTGGAGTTGCAGCAGGACCAGACCCTCCTGTGCCCTGCAGTCCCCCTTTGGGAGCGTAGCCAGCTCCGCGTCCATTCTCATGTTGACCTACAGGCTGTGTTCTGCCTCAGGTCTCAGTAAATGGGAGAGGCCATCTATCAGAAGTTACTGCTGTTCCTTCCAGCAGTAATTTCAATGACAAATGTACCAGATGTGGTATGACTTTCTTAGGCAAACATGCTGTTCCCTTGAAATTCAAAAAGCCCCAAATACAGTAGTTCTAGGAAGGTGGTGTCTCTGGCTGTGATACAGGGGGAATACCGCACAGCCTGGCTATGGTGTAGTGGAGCATCGCCTTACGTTCTATCAGATGAAAGCGTGTGAAGCACTGAGAAGCCCCCAAGTTGCATAGAGCCTGAATTAAGGCCTCTTCTATATTTAGTTTTTTATGAGGTAACGATTTTTTGGGTACTACAGCTCGCAGTTCTCTTGAATCCTTCCTCAGATAAGCTTGGTGTTACCTGTCTTTGATAACAAGCAGTCTCAGATGTGTGTTGTGCTGGGGCGGGCGGGCGGGTGGGGGCTAGATTAACATCTGTCTTTAAGGAAAGCGTAGCGACTCACTGTGAGGCTTCAAAGTGACAGCGGGGGTGTGCACATAAGTGGTGCGGGGGGAGGGAGGCGGGGGGGCAGCGAGAATGTCTCTGCTTAGATACTATGGTTTATCAGCTTCAGGTGAGAAATTAATTGACAGGACCTGGTGGTTACGGACACAGTGCTTTTGTGGTCAGTTGTTACAGAAGCAAATCCTGCTGCTTGCAGTTCTCTTACCAGCATCTGGGAACAAATCTGTGTTAAACAGAAGTCAGAGGTCATGGCTTTAGCAATGGGATTGAGAACCCAGTCTAGCTTGTAGAAGTCCCATGAGGGTTCCCATGACTCAGCTGGCCTTGAGCAAGGAAGGAAGAAGAAGGCTGATGAAATGGAGCAGGAAGAGTTGACCTTATTCAGCGATCCTTTCCTTGGTGGCCTCCTATCCTTCTAATCTGTGAATGGAAAATCCAGCGGGTGCAACCAGAGCTCCGTGGAGTGAAGCACAACTGGAAACATGATAGGAGAGCCTAAGAAAGTCGATGCAGTCTAGGACCCCCTACTGGCTGGATTGGTGGGGGGAGAGAATAAAAAGGGCTAAAACTAGCCTCTACTGCTAGACCACTATGTTGGCTTCTCTGCAGACTGACTGTTATTTCTGGAAGACATTCATGCAAATCCGAGTCAGACTTACATTGCTCTAAGGTGCTATGCTAGGAAGAAGTTCCCTTTTTTGGGAATGATGGGATTTTCCGAAGCTGGAATGGAGCATAGCAGCAGGTACCCAGAGAAAACACACAGCCAGCATCATTTCGCTTCCCTCCGATTCCCCAACATTCCCTCCCATGGAATCAGACTTCCAAGTACCAATGTAACACCCCCTCTGTGGGCCAGGTAAAGCAAAGAGGGCATGTTCAGATGCCTCATTGATAGACAAATCCTTTAATATACCATTTTTAATATCTGAGAGCAAGTTTGGTCAGGAAGCAGAGTCAGGATGTTTTGTGCATGTGTGTGTTTGTTTTTTCAGCCTTTTAGAAAGCTGTTGCTCTGTGTGTGTGCTAGGGTGTATTTTTAACTGGTGTTGCTTTTGTCATAGCCATTCCATTGTGAATGGTGTAGCTGATTCTTGATTGCAAGCAAAATCACCAGGAGCTGATAGCTATTTGCCCGCCTGCCTGTGAGGTGGATTTTTGCAATTTATTCGGAAATAGCCCTTATCCTTGGAGGAATGTTTCTCCTAGCCTCTGGCTTGCCCTTGAGAGCTCCAAGATCTGCAACCTCAGAGCCCAGCCGCTACAGGAAGAAGGAAATATTTGGAGTGTTCCAGGATTACAGCATCAAGTTCTGAATTAAGTTGGCCTGTGTAAACCAGGAAAGATCAGATCAGATCCCACAAGCAGCACATAGAGTTTGGTGGAGAAGGGACGGATAAAAAGAAGTTTTCCAAAAGGCTTTTAAGTTAATATTTAAGGAATGAAGAGTGTCTCTTGTCTGCACAAAAGCAATCCTGCAGAAGAAAAGAGAATGGTCAGGAAAGCAGAATGTAATGGCGCTGAACAGATTTGATAGGTACATGAAATGAGTTTTCCCACCTGCAAAGGACAATAACGTTCTTTTCTCCAACATGTACCTTCAGAGTTATTAGCACCCAGCTAGGCTGCCCAATGCACAAGGTGCAGACAGGAAATGGTAAGCCTGAAACTTGCACTTGTTTGATATTGCTGCTGTGTTTTGTTTTGTTTTATTTGTTCGTTTATTGTTGGCCTTTTCTAAAATAGCCCACTCAGCACTGATGGAATTGTTGAGGCTGAGTCTCTTTCAGTCCTAGGAGTTCTATTTGTCTAAATCACTTCCCAGTGGAGCGAAAGTCAATGAATAGGAGAGCTTCATGTTTCTGACTAGTCTATGGGTAGATGTAAGACCATTTGAAATACCTATGGTCAGTGCCATAGGAAGGAGGGAGGTGGGATGAGCTGGGCAAGTGCCCTGGGCGCCGAAGCAAAAGGGTGCCAATAGGCTCTGCCCAGCCACGGTGGGGTGTGTGATGGAGCCTCAAGCTGCTTGTTTAGGGGGCTCTGGGACAGGGGAGGGCGGCTCCTTCTGCTGCATGCACTCCTGGGCAGGCATGGAGGGGCACGTGCCCCTTGGATCTGTACTCAGGGTGAGGGCAGGCTGCCACTGTGGGCTTGCCCTGGATGCCAAACTTCCTTGCTATGACACTGCTTCTGGTTATTACTTTGTGCCAGTTTTCAAAATCTCCATTTAAAAACTTTTCTTCTCTAAAGCTCTTACGGTAGGCGTTTAGGAAATGTTATACATCAGGTGTTTGTGTGGGACTGCAGACATTAACATCACCCACCTCTAAATTAATGTTTAGGTTTTGGTTCCTATCAATAGTTTTTACTTTTGAAATAATCCTAAATATGCTTTTACAGCAGTCTTGGTATTTTTCTTCCTTGGCTTTGATGGGAGCAGGATGGGATTTTCAGAGAGTATGGCACCCAAAAGCAGAGGAGGAAAAGAAAACTCCAAATCTTCAGGGAAACTTGGGAATTAACTGGCCCCTAATTTTATAATAGTTTTACTATATATTGCGGATTTACCCAAAGAAACTTGTCTGCGTATGTCCTGAGACCAACACGGCTACAACCTACATCTTTATATATTGTGTGCCCTGCAGTCCTTCACTTGGTATTTGTTTTTCTTTTTCTTTGCTGGTTTGAAAATGAATATACAACAGACTTTCAAACTTCTTTGAACATTTGCAGTGAGAATGAAGATAATTGTCTGTCACAGTCTGTTCTCAGTTCTGCTGAAATAAATATAGAGTCAATCATTGTAGTAAGTACAGTCACTCTGGATTTACAGAACTGAGAAGAGATTAGCCCCATATGTTTACGATTTCGTTCAAGCCTCTAATATTTATTTGCTACTACTAAATTATTGAATGGCAAGAATCAAACTGCTGTTGTACTATTAAGACTTGACTGTAATTTGTATTTGCAGTAAATTCATGGGTGTCAAGTTTGACCTTGATGAAATGAGAAACTGCTCATTTCCACGCAGATAATGTATAACTTTCAGTAGAATTTCCTTACTTTCCTGGGATTAATTAAAATATTAGAATTGTTGAATTTCTAAAATATAAGCTGACGACACACATTGAAAAAAGTGTCAGTAGATTTGAAAAAAGATCTCGCTCTCCCTTTTTTCTTTTTTTTCTTTTTTAATTCCGATTAGCTGTTCCCTTACATCAAGGATTACAAGCCATTGGGTACGGAATCAAATCTTGCCCCATATCTAGTTAGTTGATTGTCCTTATTTTTCAAAAGAAGGCTTAAATAGTTTAATGAAATCTCCCTTGAAAGCTGCACAAATTCTAACCTCTGAGCTACCAGTCTATGGAACGTACATTTACCGTATTTGTAAGCCACAACCAGTTTAGAATTTCGTTTGCATGGGGGTGTTCAGTAACATATTTGCAGCTTTGACATAAGGTGCCAGTCTTACATTAAACCCCTTGTTCACTTGCTGTCCAGAGTTGGAACACATGGTATATTAAAAAGGGCAGAACTTTCTCTAGGATTTATTAGGCTCTTGGTAAAACATTTTTTTTCCCTGTCCAAATTCATTAGCAAACACTTGGTAAAGCATATTTTAGATTTACCTGCTAAAAGGCAGTATTTGTGGAACATTTCATATGCTGGATATTTATACAAAGATGAAGAACGTTGTCCTAAACTGGTACAATCTAGGTCACTAATCACCGGGCATATTAGTAACAGAGGAACTTTCTCTTCTCTCAGTGGCTGGTTGTTTAGGGGTAGTTAAAGCTTCCAGTGTTCACATTCTTATGGTTTAAGAAGAAATGTTAAGAGAAGCCTGAGAAGAGTTTTAGGAGGTCTCTCGCACTGTTTTGGAACAAGGTACATCTCCGTGTGTGTATGCATATGTCAATGAGAATTTAAGGAAACAAAATGCTTGCTTTGACTATACTGAAAATCTCATTAATGGTAATACTACTACAGGAAAATAAAATAAGATTTATGTTTTTGGTTTTTTTATAAATAAGAAAAACAGTTGGAGCCCTTAGGTCTAGAAATACTTTTGATGCTGTATATAATAATATATATTGCAGGTCACTTCATGGAATCTGGGAGGCACTGGCACTGTATGTGTGTTTTGTGTCTAAATGATGTAAAAGTGATTGGGTTGCACAGATCATGATGTCTGAAGCGTCCAATTTTGTATGAATAATGTGAAACGACCCCTGTTGTTCTAGGCAGAAGTGTATCCATCTAATCCATCTTTCATCTAATGTGTAGTGAAATAATATTACACTACATACTGGATGACTTTATATCTGTATTCTTCAGTGGAATTTTTTGGAGACTTGCATTCATCCATGAGTAGAATTTGTCCTTTTTCAGTGACCTAGGCTGTCTGGATTCTCTCCCTTTCCTGATTTTGCTCTCCAATTTTGCTGATGTAACTCTAGCATGAGTGAGAAGTCATTAGTAATAATGTGCACAGTTGGGAATGTATTTACATAAAAATAAGGCAATTTAGCATTAAAGGTCCTGTAGAAACTGTGTTGCTTGCTCATTTATAGGCATCTGCACATGATTTGCTATTGTAGAACAAATTATAAAAGTACTCTGAAAAGAGGGCAGAATTTCTGCCCCCAACAAAAACCCTGTAGCAAACTAAAGGATTTTTTATTTTACAGTGACATATACTAATAATATCTCCACAGCCTACAAAAATTCAGCAATTTCTTTCCAATAGAAAACACTTCCTTTTAATATTAATCACAACTGATGTGAAGTTTTCAGTATAAAGCTAAACTTTCTCCCATAGTGTATTTGTGTGTGGATATAGATATATATTATACATATACAAACCTACACACGCATATATGCATACCTACATACATGCATATATATTTAATACAGAGAAATATGAACAGAAACATTGCATAGTTAGTGCCTGTGATTCTTGGCTTCAGGCCCCTGAATGTATGGTAGCTAGTTAGGCGGGAGTACATGTACAAGGCGCTTAGAGGCTGCTTACAGACATTTAAAAAGCCCCAGGTGGAATTGATCTAAGTTACGTGATTTTCTGTAAATGGCATAGTTTAAATCAGTAGTGAACAAAACACACATTTGCCCTTTTGGGGGTAGGGGGTGGAATCTTAGACTGGGTTCCACCATTTTTAAACCAGTCTTTGCATGCCAAACTTCTGTTTTGTTGGGGGTATAGACCAGTTTCTGATCACTTACACCGATTAAAAGTATAATGTTTGTACCTGGCCAAAGTGTTTATGTATGTGTAATTTTTGTGTTTAATTGTTACTGTATACCTATGTGTCTCTGCGTGTGTTGTATTCTCTATGTATACTTGCTCTGGGCTGAAACCTGCTATCCCTGAAGCAAATGGGGAGTGGGTTTGAAGGAATCCTCTCGACTCCAGTTCTGATCCTTGCAAGTGGGTCCATTCTGTGCCCACGCTAAGTACCTGTAAAATGCTGGATTGATCCGCTCTGTAAAATGGGTCCACTCCACAGTAGTGACTGCAGGAACATGGCTTTGAGTGGGAACAGCATCCGGCCATTTATTTGCATTGCCTTGTTTTGCTTGGATGACGGATGTGATGGACCTCAGTATAATCTCCTTTATATCCATCATTGACTTTAATAGCGTTGCTCCTAATTTACACCAGGAAGAGTGAGAGAAGAACAGAAATGAAGGGGTTGTGTTCATGAAAGCAAGACAACGTTTCTACATTGTTTTCAACCTGTGCATTGAAATAATTGACCATCATTTTAAAAGTGACATATTGGATGGCGTCATATGGTTTTAAGTAATTTAACAAATATAAGGAGAGTTGGCAGGTCTATACTTCCAAATGAAAAAAGCCGCCTCCCCCCTTGGGGCCAAACGAAACAGCTGCAGTGGTGCATCTTGTAGCACCTAACATTTTCCCCACGGGATTTTTCATGCATAAGGAATACAGAATGAAAGCTAAAAATGTGCATAAAATAGAGATACATCTACAAGCATTTAGCTATTGAAAGTGAACGACAGATAGCTTTGAGAAAAAATACTTGTATTTGCAGAAAATGCATTTAATCATGTCCTGCTCAAACCCAATACACAGTCAGACCGCCAGGCACACCATGTACCTAATTAACTCGACATGTAGTGGACACTTCGGTAGCAAAAAATTTAGTATTTAGCAGCAGATCTAGTTGTTTTTCTAGAGGGTACACAGCAGAAAAACTCAAAAGAAGAAGAAAAGTAGTAAGTATCTTTTCTATTTTTTAGGCTTTTAATTACTTGGCATTCTTTTATTGCTCAGAGTTAGTTTGTATGAACTGAAAAAAATAAGTTTCAGTGATGCAGGATGAAGCAAATTCATAGGTGTGAAAATAATACTATTTTAGTTCCACGCAGAAAGTAAGCCTGCTAAGTGGCCCTGACTGTAAAAGCTACTTCTAAAGTAAAATATAACATGTAACCATAAGAATAACCCAACATGGCAAAGATATTGAAGCACAAACAGTCTCCAAAAGAAAATCAATGACGTTCTCCTATCCAATTGGAACAAGTGTTAAAGACCATTAGAGAAATAATTTATTTTATGAGCTCTGAATACAGTTAGATCTATATAAGAGTGATATGATCCATGAGTGTTCACAGAATAGGTTAAAAGCAGAATGAGCACATCTTTCTGTGTATTTTATTTTTCTGACTAGGGTGGAAAGACCTTTGCAGAAGCGACCCTATGTCTCTACATGATCTGTAAAATACCATGGAGACAAAAATTATTCAACTCTGTGTGTGCATGTGTGTGAGAGAGAGAGTGTGTACACCATTCCACAAAAAATATACAACCATTGTGTTTTACTGAATTCTCTGTATTTTTGTTTAAGATGCTCTGAATCTATAGGACAGCATTTGTTTCTTTTTAAAAATACATTTTTTTAACTTTATCTAAAAAGGCTACACGTTCATTTTCGGACACTTCCTCCTAGGCCGACTTGAAGCCAGAGCACATATAATAAACTGTTGGGTCTTCAGTTTTTCTTCTCTTTTTACAGTGAACAAAAGGTAAGACACAGCACTCAGTTCTGCAGCTGTTCCTTGTGCATGGAGTTCTCACTGGCATCAATGGGTGCTTCATGCATGGAGTGGGTGCAGGAATGGGCCCCATGTTCTCAGGTGAGCTGGCTTGGGGCTCCTTTTTTTTTTTTTTTTAGCAATGCTATTAGGTATTACAGTGCAGACAGCATTATACAACTTACTGTAAAACTGAACAGTTGCATATTTTGGGGAAGGATCCAGTTTTAAGTAGATCCACAGCACCAACTTAAAGAGCATGAAGTTATTTTGAGACTTAATTTTTAGGTAAGGGGTAATTTTTGATAATTAAACTTTAAATGTGTTCAAATCTATAGCATACTGTACAAGTGACATCAAAATCCTAAACAGCCTTGCGCAGACAGTCTCATGCTTTCAGTATCAGGTTGTTGGTCATAGCAACTTCATTTGATACAGTTACACAATTAATATATAACATTAATGAGATAGACATGAATGAGCAAAATGACATGCATGAACAAAAAGCTAAAAAAGTAAAACCAGACAACTTTGCAGAAATATTTTTGTGACAGTTTTAATCGCTTGTAAACTTGTTATGAATTATCATTGTTAGTGTATAGTAATAAATGGATACATGCAGTGTAGATCAAATTTAAGATGATAATGCTAATTTTGGTTATGTATGAATATTCTGTTTTACCAAATGCGAGTTACTGCTTGATACGAAGGAATGACTTATTCCTTTCCTGTGAACCTGAAGAAAATAATCCTTTGCTATAGCATCCCACAATTTTCTTCCATCCTTCTCTCCCAAAGCCACCAGCACTTGATATTTTGAGAGGACTTCAGCACTCCTGAGAGTTAAGTAACTGAACTTTGTTATCCCTGCTTTATGAATGATGAAATTAAGGGACAGAGGGGTGAAGTGTGTTGCCCAAGGCAGAAGTAATCTATGATGAATCGGGGACATGGATGCTCCTGCCTCTGTCTTTTCTTGCTATAAGCTTTCTAATATGCTTGTCTGTTCCTCAGAAAGAGTCCAATCTGTCCAGTCACACACATGATTCACCGTGTATGAGCGAGAACTTCAAAAATTGGTTTATAGTGCAAACAAAATGGCACTAATGTGAGTTAGCGTTTTTCAAACCCACATGTTATGCTAATTTTTGTACAGTGATAATTCACTTTGCATATCAAACTGGGGAGGAGGGTATATCAAAATACTGTAGACTGTCATGTGCTATTAATATGAATACTTTCTACCTCAGAAGAAAAAATTATTTCAGAGGTGGTTGAAATGATCTCTTCCTTCCTCAAAGAGGACTTGAGGGCTTAACTAAGTTTAATATTTGCCTTTACTCTGTGATCCTCTGCCTGGCTCTGTGGAGGAGTTAAGCACGAGTATTAGTTGTTTTTATTGGAGCTTTTTATTGGAGCTGTTTCATATTCATTTTGCAGGCCTTATATAAAAGGAGTCTAAACATTCAAAAATGTGTTCAGGGAAAGACTCTGAGCTTCTGGGAGAATGCTGAGGGCAGATTATATGAGGGCATTAATAATAAAAAATGGAAACCTGCAAACTCAACCCTTCTTGGTACTGCACATTTTTCTGTAGTTGCATATATGCTAGCTACACTCCTCTTTTACCACATGAATAGGGAACATAGATGGAGGAAGCGAAACAAACGGGACTTCATTAAATGGGACAGCAGCAGGGGATTAAATATAATAGGAAGGTCTGCTTTTAAACCTCCACCTACCTTACACCTAGTTACCAAGCTTCCACCATTGGGGCTAGTACAGCCTTCCTGTCTGAAGCACAGCCTCCCCCTTCTCTGGCTCAGGATGCTTTAACTCTTTCTCTGCCTGATTCCAACCTTCAACTGTGCATTAATATACATTCCTCTGCCCCTGACTCGAAGTGTACACAGAAGCTTGCATGAACTTATGTATCCATACATGACTGGTTAGAAATCATCTTGAGACATAGTTTTGTGGGAGCCAGTACATACAGAACCTTGCTGTACAAAATTCGAAACAAACTTACGTACATCACAGAGGGTTTATAGGGCTTCGCTAATATTTGAAAAACCTATTGGGAACCTAGAATGAAAGATGCCTTCAGAGGGCAGATTGTTACTGTAACTTGAAACCAAATATGGATGAGTTTGAATGTAAAAAACTTGCACCCTTCCACGAGCTAAATGAAGGGTCAATGCCTTTTCTCCTTGCCATGGGCCAGACTTGGCAGAAAGCAATTTCTGGGAGAAGGCAATAAGCATGCTTCAGGCCCACAGGACAAGGTGTGTTTTGAATAGAGCCTTATCACTTTTTATTAAGGGATGTAGGAGCAGCAGCAATGGTAACTATAGCTCCTTTGATCCATGCTGATTGTCTCACGACAAGCAGCATGTGAACAGTCATTCCTGCTCGTATGTCATCTTCCAGGCCAGTGACTTCTGTGGCCCTAAAGAGCATATATACAAACTCTTGTGGCTGCAGTGTCTGGACCTGTCCCTCAATCCCTATTTGCATTGTTTTGGCTGACTGAACTGGAGCAATGTCCCGAGTGGCCTTCAGTCTGAGGATGCCCGGGGCAATCAGAGTTGAGTTTGGCTTGAGTGAAGGAGAGGGAACACCGAATCTTTGACTGCCAGAGGGTTCCAGTCCCTGAACCGTTTTCTCAGAAGCAGAGAGAGCAAAGCCCTGCTTTTCTCCCCTGCCCGAAGAGCATGTTTCAACACCCTGCTGTTGTGCCTCAGATCTGCTCTTTTGAGATCGTTCCTAGACATGAAAAAGTTACTCAGTCTCCTGGGGCTCATTCAGTCCACTCTTTATTGTGCTGAGGCTGCTAACAAGAAGCCTGGGCTAAATATATTTCTCAGTTCTCAATACTTGAGCACTGTTTGCTTTATTACTAGGGAGCAGGTACACTCAGTGTTGACATGAGGAGTATTAGGAGACAGAGGTTGGGGTGTGGGAGATGCCAGCTTGGGACTGATGCATATACTGTAATGTTAAGCATCAGGAGTGAGCTGAATGCTGCACTAGGCAGTCCCTGCCCATTGCTAAGGGCCTTTATTTTTTTGGTGGCAAGGGGTTAGTTTAGTTATGAAATTCCCTTCTTTTTGTGGAACTTCCACCACCACCCATGAGTGATTTTGTCCAACAGTGAACTAAACCAGGATGCTGTTCTGATAAAGAATATTATAGTCCGACTTGCTTGATGTCCTCCCATTACCCCTAATTAAACATGTCCTTTCCCTTTCTGTTTACACCCTTAAAAGTCTGTAAGTTGTCTTCACTCCACAGTGGGTGCATCTAGATGTTCATTAATGCGCTTTTGCTACCAAGCATTTCATTTAGTACCTCCAGTGTGAGGTACTAACTAAATGCGCATTAGGCTGCCCTAATGCACACTAGCAAAAGCACACTCTTTTTTAAGTGATGCTTAATGCACAGTAGCCTAATTTTACTGCATATTAGAGTATTAGCATGATTTTTGACACAATGCTCTAATATGCTCTAATAGGTTACTGCACACTAAAGTGCACATGTAGACATGCAGGCATGTCCAATCTTTTTTCTGGGCTTTTGGCTGTAACAATGTTAGCCTGTGCAGTAATTAGAAGTGGTAAAATTTCTGCCACTCGGGACACTTAACTAGACACTTGTTTAGACTTAGCTAAACAATCCTGGTTTGAACCTGTTTTAACCTGTATTGTCTCTTCCATTGTTGATGGCAAGGACCTATGCTCAGACCAGAAATGGAACAAGCTGCTCAAATACACCTATAAGCACTGAAAACGGTGACATGTCTTACATATGTCAGTTGGAAGTCCCTGGATAGGAGGGCTCTGCTTTCATTGTGTGTTCAGTTTGTCACTGGGAGCCCACATCAGGTTTTGCTTCAGGAAAGCCCTCTGAGCTGAGTTCTTGCAGAAGTGAGAAATGAAAGAAGTTGCTTTTTCTGAGAATGACTGACTGTTTTGATGAAGCTAGGAGTCCCCTTCCAGAGATGAGCAAGATGCCTCCTCTGCTCTGCTTCTGACAGTGGGTCAGGAGATGCTTAGCGATGAGGGTGGATGCTATGTGTTAGGGTACATGAACAGTTAATATCCTTTCCCCTGCTCAGAGGGCTTCTGGGAAGGCAGGTGATTTTATTTTTTCCCTTTTCTCTCGCTCACATGTGCTATCCCCTTTTTAGCAGCTTCTATAACCATATGCTGCACTTTTAGAAAAGTGTGTATAGTCTTTTCTATGCTAGGAAGGACTCTGATCTCCATGGAGATTGCCGTGAACCTACACATGGATGAACGGAGCTACTGTATTTCCCTTCCCTGGAACCGGCTTTACCCCTCACAAGTCAAAAATAATCCTTTGTTATTTTGTGTGCTCCCATCAGTGCCAACTTTAAGGGTGCCTAAACACTGCAGTGTCAAGAGCTTACCAGGACCTTAGGAACTGCACCCCAGTGACCCCAAATGGAGCAAACCGTAGCTTCCTATATCTTTCATGTAGCACTTCCTGAGGCCCAATGCCCATATTTTTTTTTATCTGTGTATCCTGCCTAGTCAAGATAGATCATTTGTCTCACAGGTGCTGCAGTTTATCCATTTTTAAAGCCTGAGGTGCCAGCAAAACTGCATAAACCAGGCTGCACTTTGGCTGTTTGGGACTGCATAAGGAGTGACACAGCTGGTAGCAAGCACAGGGTTTCTCCTCTGCCCTCAAATAACGGCCAGGAAGCAGAGAACTACTGCAGCAACATCCATGGCTTTTGGTCATGCTTACTCGCTGTAGGATGCAGCTGGCTTGAAAAGGCAGAGCAGAAAACCCAGCCTGGAAACAAATCCTTGGAACTCCCTGGTTGTGCTGTGTGATGTGACCAGTCCATGAAAAGACTAGTAGCCCTTGCATACAGACAGGGAGAGCCTCCTGAGTTTCCACTCCCAGGTGCGCACAGCAGCTGCTTGCCTTTTGCATTAGTCATTTTTCATTTCCTAGGAGTGTCTGCTAGACCCATTGTGGTTCTGCACTTGCCCACTGACCAGCTCTGATATGCATGGTAGGTAGCCTCTACGCTAAATCCCTTCTTGGCTCTCTCTCCTTCTGACTGATTCATCAACACTGAAGGAGCAATCCTTCCCACCCACCCCACCCATGAGAGTGCACCCCAAGTCTGTTCAGCCCTAGATTCTCCCGTGATGCTTCATCTTGAATGCTTGACATTTTAGTGAATGATGAAATTGTTGGTTTGGTTTGTACTTAAACTTTTTCTTTCCGCTGCTGAGCTGTATTTGGGAACAACTCCTCTCTGTTTGCATCCTTTCCAAAGGAAAGGAAGCCAGGGCAGGTATCTGAACTGTATGTCTGGAAGTCGGGAGACTGCTCTTCCGCTTTCGTGCTGAGTGATCTTTGGGTAAGTTATTTGTAACTAAAAGTCTCAGCGCTGGTCACTGCTTTTGGGTGGGTCAGACTTCAGATGCTCAGCTTCTGGAAAGTCTATTTCCATAGAACCTGATGTGTTGCCCAGCTGCAGTTTCCACAGGTTGCTTGGGTATCTGCCTCTGTTGGGGAAGTCAGCCACACAGTGCCTGAAGAAAGAAACACAAAATAGTGACCATTTTAGAAAACACTGGATTTAGTTTCTGCACTTCAGTTTTTCTCATTTTGTAAAACTAGCTTTATAAACATGTTTCAAGCCTTAATTTGCAAGGGAATTTGCATTTCTTGAATAGAAGGCGCTATAGAATTGCACTAGTTCTAATATTCCAGAACTAGTGACTCCATCACTATCCATCCAGGCCTGAATGTACAAGCAACGGTACCTAGGTTGAGAGGGCGGAGGGTGCCTATAAAACTACAGAATCCCTCTTTGCAGATAACTTGCTATCTAAGTACAAGTTACTGGGTTGGGGTGTGCAGGTGTGTGGCTTTTTTCCCTTGACGGTTGAATAGAAAACTAAATAAATGTGTTTTAGGTCAAATTCCTTTTTCTTTTTTTTCTTTTTTTAACCCCTTTTTACAACTTGCCACTTTTTTTAAATGTAAGAAACTTTCTCATGAAAACATCAACAAAAAATAATCATTTTCAGCTTTCCAAAAAGTGCGTGCATCTTTTTTTCTGTCTCTTGTTTGGCTTCATTTGTCTTGCATGTCCAGACACTTTTGTTCCTCCCCTTCCCCTCCCCATACCATGCCCCCCAGTTAATTTTTGAAAAGTACATTATTCAGTAATTCATTTTCCTGGCTTTAAAGAAGATTTATTCTTCAAATGTTTTTTGTGGGCTTCTGCTTTTGTGGCTCTACCCTTCCATAAAGCATCCTGGCTCCAAAAGAATGCATCCGAAATGAGGACCCTGCGTTTGTGAATTGTGTGCGTGGGCCCCAGTGGGTACTTAACCTGAAGTTAAGGATGAGTTTTGCTGAATTGGAGCCGAATAAACACTGTCTGCTGTGGACTGGGTGTTTGAGGAGGGCAGCTCAGCATCTCCCCTGGAGGACTGAATTTTGTGCTTCCTTTGAGGCTACAGGAATGAAACGGCTGCATCACAACGGCTCTTATTGATCTGAGAGAGAGAACCAGGCTCCACAAATTTAACATGACTTTCAGAGATGCCTATAAAATCTGTCAGCCTGGGTGGATGCTGCAGATCCTATGGTGGCTTCTGTCAGAGGAACCTGCCCTTGTCTCTAGTGTGCTGTAGGTGAATAGTTTGAGAAGTTTGCCTAGCACCTCTCCTTCAGAAGCACAGCTTGAGATCAGTGAGCTCAATGTGGTGAGCGCTGACCAGTTCTCCAGCAACTCCAGAGAGCAGCATTTGCAGAAAAACCTGTTGCTCTTTTTAGAAAAAGGATCAGGCTGCTTATAGAGACTCCATCGCTGGTTGTCTCCATGCCAGTAGTGGGGGCGCTGCACGTGTTTGTCGGATTGGTAGATGACTGGGAGATAAGCCCCTGGGATTGCAACATAGCACAGGAAACCTTGCACTCAAAAGACACATCTGCCAGGCCTGAATGGAGGGGTTTGAAACTGCTCTGGGTAACCACATCGAGCAGCCTCTGAGCGACAGCTCTTTCCAGGCCAGGGTTTACTGCTGAGCTCTCTTCTACCGTCAGCATGGGCCTCTCTCTTTCTCAGGCCCACGGGTTTCCTTTCCTTCAGTTACTGTCTTTTTTGGTTCTCTCTTTAGTGAAAGTGGGTCCTTCAGTTTTTCTTTATAAAATGGCAGTGGCTGCTCCTGCTCCTGCTCTGTGGAGCACAAATGCTGAGTAAGAGGCTATGATGTTTAGGACCCAGTGAGTGGTATTTAGATCCGCAGTTGGAGGGGACTCGGAAGCAGGAACAAGTGCACACGCAGAAGAGGAAAAAGGGGGCCAACCCAGTTGACACCTGCATGGAGAGCCAGGCTACTTTATATTGGGGAGGAAGATGAACCTTTGTTTGGGAAGGGACTGGGTAGAGGTTTCCCAGTGCTCTAGGTAAGATGGGAGGAATCTGTCTTAAGCACAGTGTAAAGAGCAGCTTCTTGCCCCAAAGCCGTGACTCCCATCTCTCCTGCCTATTCACCATGTCTCTTGTCCTATCTCCTTCCTCCCTCTGCCTTGGCAGCCTCTGCCAGCCTTTATGCCAATGGCTCACATATGTCTGCATGCTGCCCCCCGTAAGATCACTGACCATTTTATAGGAGGCTTTACATACTGAAAGCCCTGTTTAGATATTGATTTGATCTGCACTGCATCCCAATGAGGTAAGGGAGCCTTCCCCATTTTGCAGGTAGGGCAGCTACAGGAGAAATAAAAGCAGTGACTTGCACCAAGCTGTGCAGTGTGTGAGTGATGGAGTCAGGATTAGAGATGGGAACACCCCAGCACCCAACCCAGTGCTTGCTTTTCCTGACCTTCCTGCCTTCCTAATTGGGGAACACTTGTCTTTGGCTTGTGTGCAAGCTCTTGTACGTGGGTCTCCTCAGTAAAGTGTCACTGTCTACGTGTGCACTGGCATTAGACTGCAGTAAACTAATTAACTCCACCATAGGATAGTACTGTTGGGGATAATACTGTCCTATGGTGGAGTACGTAACTATGCTGAAACATGTGTGTAGACACTAATTGGGAGCATAGATTGTGCTTAGTCAGCCCAGCTATCTGGAGGCTAGTTCAAATTGCTAGTTCAAATTGCTACTGTCCTAGTTCAAATTGCTACTGTCCCAGGTGCACATGTAGATGCTGTGCCTGGGAGCAGTTTCTCTGGTTCAAACTGCTTTGGAGTTTATGGCATCACATTAATTGCACATGTAAATGCACCCAGTAGTAATAGTGGTAGTAGCACTAGTATTACTATTACTACCTGTCTTAGGCTCATGTGCAAGCTCATGTGCAAGCTCCTGTATGTGGGTCTGCCTCTAGGGACCCAGCTCTACTAGTGATGGCTAAGGGAAACTGCAGACTGGCCAGGAAAAGCTTAAGGAGTAACCTGGGATGATGATGGGTTATTATTATTTACCACTACTAACAATAATAATCCAAATTTGGGAGAATCATGCTGTTTAGAACATGGGGTCTGACATGGGCAAAGCTGTGATGGCCTCAGTGGGATACGGTCACAGCAGGTGATTGTTGGGACAGAGAATGAGGAACAGCCCCTTCCCCCAAGGTGCATACAATGTAAAAAATGGGCACAGTTGTGTTGCTGCTCTGTAATCTGGGAAACCACAGGTGGGCAGCCTGGGGCACAGCTGCAAGGCAAGGGCAGCTGCTGTTGTATGGTACACAGCAGATCATGGAGGGGGTGGGGAGCAGGGTGGCTCTCAGGGAGGTGCCAGGGTTTAATTTGTGGCACACCTGCCAAAAAGGTTGGCCACAGCTGTTGTAGACTATAAATCTAAATAACAGTGGGTGCATTTACACACTTTACTGCAGAGTGGACTAATTAGCTTCTCAGTAAAGTGTCACTGTCTACATGTGCACTGGCATTAGACTGCAGTAAACTAACTAACTCCAACATAAGATAGCACTGTTGGGGATAATACTGTCCTATGGTGGAGAACTGAACTGTTCCTCATTCTCTGTCCCAGCAATCACCTGCTGTGACTTAATCCCACTGAGGCCATCACAGGTTTGCCCATGTTCTAACAGCATGATTCTCCCACACTTGGATTCACCTGGTTGGTAGGATAGCCACTGTTTTGCTGAAGCCATTCCTAGACACCTCACCTGAAATTAATATGCAAATAAACAATTGTTATTACTGACACCTAGCCCAAGTCCTGTCTGTTGTTGTAAATTCAGCCCAATTGTATGCTAGTCACTATGTTATGACAGGCCAATTCTTGGATGCTGGGCATCTGAGTCAGGTGTCCAACCACACTCTGGACAGAGACCTTCCCCAATTTCTGGACCATCTGAATGAAAACTGAATGGGTGGCAACTTTACTGCTTGGACGCGGTAGCAGAATTATAAACAGCTGAGGACTGGGAAGTCATGTAATCCTCTGTTCAGTGGGGTAGAAGAGACCATGTTTGGGCACTACTGGAAAAAATGACTATTAAAGGAGGATGCCTGTGATATTTTAAGGTAAAATTCATAGAGAGGGGTTTAGTAAATGAAGGCCTGTTAATCTTTGAGACTTTGACATTTGTTTTAAAGGTTCAGTCTCTGTGCATGTGCTCGTGAGAGGGAATGCATCTGGGTTTAATGTAAAAGTGTTTGTGTGAGAATTACCTTGTATTTGGGTGGGACTGGGTGTCTGTGCTGTGATGATGCCTTATCATCCACAAAGAGCCAGTGCTAACTTATTGCACCTTAAAACAGTGATTTTCAACTGGGGTACCACACAATGTTAGCACTGGTAAGTTTACAAGCATGGTTTACAAGATAAGCCCAGAGAGTTCAAATAGAAGCCCGTAGCAGAGGTTTTTCCAAATTCTTTTCAACAAAAAAACTGCTCCATTATTCTTTAGTCAAAAAAGAAGAGCTGGCATTTTCAGAGGACTGCCTCAAGTCTATCTAGGGGTGTCTTGAACCTAAAAAGGTTGAGAACCACTGGCTTAAAAAAACAAGAATTTTTGTTGCATTATATCTTCTAAAAGAAGCGTGTATAAGGAGGAGCCTGCTGTCTGCACAGTTGAAGGCGTTACCACTTTGCAAATTTATCAGAGCCAAAAATGTATGTTTGACAGAAGATCACAGCAATACAGATGTGGGAGTCTGAAGGCAGAGTTGCAAACTGGGGAGTCATTTGGAGGCCTGCACAGGGTTTGCACTTTTTTTTCCTTTTAATACTTCAAAATAGATATTTAATATGATTAGCATTGACCGCACTTACCACAAGCTGTACCGTGTATGTGCACTTATGTTTAAGATATGGGTCTCCCATAGAGTGTGTCTGTGGAGCCCTGTCACATGACAGCTCGAAGGGCAGGCCACATGCCACACACAAAGCAGGCCTGACTCTCCCCTGTGACTTGTCTTTTGCCACCAGCTGCATAATGTAGAAGTGCAGCTTTCAATAGGGTTACAAGAGGGCTCTCTGTGAGCTGCTGTCTTATGGGGTTCAGTCAGCTGGGCTGTGCAGTGTCCATGCCTGACAGCTGTGGTGATCTGGAGCCCAGCTCTGCATACCCACGCTCACAAACATTGGCAATGTCATTGCTGGGGCCTGGTGGTGCACATGTTATGGAACAGAAAGTGATTCCACTTCCAAGAGCTTTACCGCTGACCATAGCCCTGCTGGAGGGAATGGGGTTACTTGTAGGACTATCAGCTGCTCACATGATTATGGATCTGCCAGAGATGGGTGCGTCACATTTTTCAAGGCAGTAAAACCAAGTCAGAATCTACAAGCAGGACTGAGCCCATGTGTGCGTGTAGCTGTATCTTTGCTGTGCCGTCCTACTGTGGACCTGCCCGTGACAGTCTGACTAAAAAAAAAAAATACTGATTGAAATTAATCTACCCAGCCTTGCATCTTTGAGTGGCACTTTCCCTATTACAAATATAAGGAGTTGACAAACATATTATTTCTAGCTAATACACAAATGCCAAGAACCATTTTGCCATTTATGGGCTTTTTCTAATCTTAGTCTTATAATGCATCCTGTGTGACAGCCTAGCCAGCGTTCTGCAGCAATATTCAATAAGATACCCACCACTGAGCTCAAGTCTCTTTCCTCAGACACAGGTAACCCTTTGGAGGATGGGGACTTACATAATACCATATTTATTCAAATGTAAGATAAGGAGATTCTCCCGCCCCACCCCGAGTCAGCATTGGGAAAACAGCTCATCTTACATTTACATACAAAGAAACCTCATTAAATACATTGCTTATCATTTAATCGCTGCCAAAAGCGGCATGTGTTCAGTAATGGAAACCAACTATGAAGTTGATTTAGATGTGTGTTTATGGAGAGCCTGTGCTAAGACTTGCAGCAGTTTAAAAAAAGGTAAAATGCATCAATGCTGGATGAACTAGATTATTATAGACATGCTTGTTTCAATGGCAGTGTTTTCAAATTTGTCCTTCACTTCCATGTTTTCAGGAAGAACAGGGTCTAGCAATAAAAGAGGGCAGGGGAAGAGGTTACGTTGGGAAGAAATTGGGAGGGCAGAGGGCACTTGATCCCCCAGATTTATTTTCCCTGCTGTAGCAGTGGGAGGGGAACAAATTCAAGACAAACCTCCAATAATTAGATTTTATACCTGGAAAATTATCTCAAATTTATAAATTTTTCATATATGGAATCTAATTACTGGAAGGTTGTCCTATAATCAGGATCCTCTTACATACTACTGTGTAGGGCATTCACTTAGTTGGGCAAGCTGGAAAATGCTAGCAGTATAAAGATTAAAACTAACTTACTAGTACACACCTTGGTTTACCCCAAGGAGTTGGTGGTTATGTATACACCATCATGGGCACCCTGGGCTTTATTGAATATACAAGTGTGGCCCCAGGTATTCAAGTACTTGCATAATGTTTCTGGGTTGAGGCATGTTCCACTGGAGAAGCAGGGACTTAGAGGAACATACTAGATTTTAACAGTGAAGCAAGAAGTTGTTGAGTTACTTGATGTGGCCTGAGATGGCAACAGTAAATGGGGTTTAATCGGCAAGAAACAAAAATAGAGGATTGATGTACTAAGGGGAAGAATCAGGTTTCTTTCTCCTCCAAGCTCAAGGGAGTTTGAGACGGGTCACTTTTTTGGGGAGCCCTGTGACCAGCTATCTCCATCCAAAACAGTGCACTGTGTTGCAAAGAATATGCGCCTTGGGCTAAGCCTGCAGAGACACTGTGGTCTGGTCAAGGAACTGGATATGATAGTTCTAGTCTTAGCTCTGCTGTTGATTTGCCATGTGACCTTGTGTTGCCTGCCTCTACTTTCCTGCATGTAAATAGGTATAATCCCCCATCACAAGGAGGTGCGTTGTGCCTTGTAAAGTGTTTGACATATCTGTGAAATACATTCGAGAAATGTAGTGTCAGGATCTTATACCTCTTTATTTCCTTAACTAGCCTTTGTACATTTGTTTCTACACATGTGAAATATTTTGAATCAAATGGCAAGAATTGTTGTGGTGATACCCAAAAGCTTGTCTAAGTCTTTCCCAACCATATAGTTGGTGCAATAAAAGGCATCACGGTACCCTTTTTCATGTCTTTGGGAGAGAAGCAGACACAGTGGAGCTTAGTAGCAGATGGAACAAAAGGTTGTGTAAAACTCTGTATGTAAATAAAAATGGGATATAAGGGAAATTTTCGGGTAGCCAACAGACAAGGGAGCTGCAGTAAAAACCTAAGAATGCTGATTCTTAACTATGGAAAACAATGAAGTTATTGCTGCAGTGTAACATTCTTGAGTTAAACACAATTAGCAACAAATACTCATGCCATAAAACAAATTATTGTATCATGTCTGCCCCATGAACTTATAACTGCATGGTGATGTGTTTATGCTGAGGTTGTCCATGTTTTACCCAACTCCTATGTATACAGTTCCTAAAAATCAGTTGCCGCTATGTTACTGGGCATTTTTCTCCTTCAGAAGGAAGACTTCTTTCCTATTTGAGTATAAGACCCTCTAATATTATTTGCAAAAATATAATAACAGGAACTAGTCTTAGAGTAAATGGTCTATGTGGGGTCAGAATGAAGATCAGTGTATGGGACTTTCTGTTCTGTGCAGATTCTTGTGCCACACTCCTCATACTAACAGCACAACACCTGGCAGTGCATTAAATAGTGTGGTTCATAGAAACTGCAGTACTTATTCGTTATCTTTGTATGGCAGTAACTATGAACCACACAGGACAGATCGCAGGCTGATTAATCTCTCTTTGTATATGAGTTTCCCAGGCCTTACTTATTCTAGCTAATCTTATCTAATTCTGCAGGTCAAGGGACCTTTATTAACTTCTTCCAATGCTTCCTAAAAAGTACACCTCTATTTTTTAAGTAACTATGATCTAACCTTCTCTTTAGAGAGAGTTCTGGACCTCCATCTGCTGAAAGTTTTGGACCTGAACGGGTTGGGATCCAGAGCCAACTAGCTGAGCTCTGGCCCCTTGAGAGGTGAAGTTGTGATTCTAATAGCAACTGCTGGAGTCCAAGAATAGTGATGCCTGCTGTGTGATGTGGATGAGGGATGTACATTTTGGTCATCCTAATTGTATTGTATGACTTTGGTAATTTCTCAGCCCATTTCTTAAGACTGCTTCTCTGTCAGACCTTCTGTTGTGTTTCTGAGGGGAGCAGGACAGGAGATGGTGTTTCTGTCCTGCACTTTTTTTGTTTTCAAAACTGTACATGTTTTCCTAGGTAAAGCAAAGACCAGTTTGTCACAAAGCTCAGCATGGAAACCAGGTCTGAGATCTGTCATGCTTGACTCAGAACACAGACTTGAACCTGGGTCTCCTGTAAGTGGCTTGACCATCATGCCAATAGTCTCTCTGGCTTGTGTTCACTTCTTCATACTCTTGGTCATGCTGAAAACTGCTTCACATGGAGATAGTGAGACTCAGCCCAGAGCAACCCTATAGCATGGTGGGTAAGACATTCTTCTGAGACGTGGGAGACAGGTTCAAGACTCTACTCCATTCAGTAGAAGGCAGCAATACCATATTGCATGCATAGGCTGTGCTGTGTAATATAGGTGACCTTGTTTATTAACGTGTGGTGTTTCTATTCAGATGCAGCATCCCTGGGACTGACAGACCCACGCCTGTGCTACGTACTGGATGGGCTTCTCTTCATTTATGCCATCATTATTACAGCCCTTTTTGTGAAAGCTAAGGTCAGTCTAATCAGCACTGTGTCTCCTCAAAGCTTTGGATCACTTTGTGCTTATTTATCATGTGTTCAGGGGGAGCATGCTATCTGGGGGAGCATGTTTCCTTGGACTGATGCACGGCTTGAAAGCATGAATGATTTTACATTTTTGATTACCATTGCAAATAGGAAGTTTGTTGAACGCTGAGCTACGGGGTGGAGAGGAATAAACCCAGTATTCAAGGGTTGATGCTAGAGAGAGAAGGCAAGATAGCATGATTCTAATGTCTCTTGTGGAAAGGTTTGTTCTGAAAGGGCTTTGAGCCCTTTTGAATATGTTTCATTTTCTGAGCTCAAAAATAAACCAACCCTTCTCTTCCTACACACATACACAGACAGTGCATCTACACAAGATGCTAACTGTGCAGTGGCCTAATAACACTGCACAGCAGCATGCTGGGCAAAACCCATGCTAATATGTTATTGCGCAGTAGTATTAGGCTATTGCACAGTTAGGATCAGTAAAAAGCCGTGCACTGGTGCCAGTTACTGCACATTGATTTAGTACTTGGTTATGCAAGTACTAAACTTAATGTGCAGTAACTGCAGTGCATTAATGAATGTGTAGACACCCAGAGTGTTGCAGCTACCAGTCTTGATGGAGTAATAAAAAGGAATTGTATATATTCCCTTTAAGTCTCACCATCTCATCATCAGGACATGGAAAGCACAAGATAGGGGTAGGAGCATCAGAAAGATACCAGCTGAGACACTGAGTGATGGTGAAATTTCTTACATTTAGGCGCCTGCGGAATTCAACACCTGCATTGGAGATGGTAGACCCAAAACACCTTGTTTCCTTCCCCAGCTTAGGATGTGCAGGTTTATTTTCTGGCCTAGCTCTCGCCTGTCAAATGATCCCAGCAAGATAGGCATTCGAATCCTTTTTTAAAGGAATCCAGAGTAGGTACCTACACCACCTCTGGGGGGAGTCTGTTCCAGGCCCTGGGGACTTGGACAGTAAAGTTTTTCCTTATGTCCAGCCTAAAATGGTCTTCCAGGAGTTTGTGACCATTGGACCTAGTCTTCCCATAAGGTGCCCTGGTGAACAGATGTTCCCCCAGTGCACACCCCTTATGTACTTATAGGCTGCCACCAAGTCACCCCTGAGCCTGCGCTTTTCCAGGCTGAAGAGTCCCATGGCGCTCAGCCTCTCTTCATAAGGGCTGCTCTCTTGTCCTCTAATCATTTGTGTGGCTCTCCTCATGTCTCTCAGTTACATCCAGAAGGACAGGGATAAAAAAATGCTAATTCAGGAACAGCCCATGAAACATTTCTTGGGAGAAATGCCAAGCTTATAACCTGTTAAAATATTTCCAGAGGTCAAATAAAGGACTGGTGATGAGGGTATGGAGTCTTATGTGCCTCAGTAGGAGAGGAATAAGCAGCTCTGACAGAATCTTACCACCATCTCGTGGCTGTTGGTCCAGTTCTACCCAAGAGGCTATTTGTAAGCAAAGAAATACAAATTCCTTCCCACCATACACATCCACACCATAAGAAGGAAGAGGAAGTTATTTTCCTCTCTGATGTGGGCAAGGATCTGTCTACCATGTCCCTCTTTGATGGTTCTCCCTCTTTTAGTTTTTCCTGAATAATGGATACAGTCTGCACTGGCTGCACTTAGCCTCCAGCACAGAAGGCAAGGACTGAATGAGCCTGGAAGTCTGCCTCACTTCTCCATGATCCCTGCAGGTTATGGCTAAGTGTCAGGAGGTAGTATAGGGGCAGCTAGCCCTGCAGGTGCTGTGTCCCACAAATCTCTCAGGGTTGTAGATCTAACGCTAAATCAGAAGAAAAGAAAATTTAGAAGGAATGAATGACACTCAGCAGTGGCAAAAAGAGAAGATTTTATGCTGCCATTATAGATCCTGACTGACGAAACTGCTGCTTTGGGACTGGAAACCTTTGTGAACCTGCCAGAGGGGAAAGCCACCTACATATGCACAAGGTGCACAGTGTGCCTAACTGTGGGAGCTGTGGACCCTCCTACCTGTTGGGAGGGAGAGTGATCATTAAGGAGGACTTGGAGAACCTCTGAGAAGGATTTTGTGAACCTGGTGCAACTGGATGTGGAGACAGAGTGCATGAACTGGGCGCTGGTGGATCCCAACCCAGAACTCCTTGAAAGCAGACAACTAATATAAGATAAATTTATTCTAAGCCTAAGGTTAAAGCCCATTGGAAGCTCTGCAGGTTGATTTAAAGAATGGCAGTGTGCGCACATTGTTTTCAGGAGGTGCTGAAAGTGGCTGTTACCCCTAAGAACTGGAAAGTCCTCTACCTGCTGCAATATGTGTGGTTAGCCAAACTTTTATATAACATAATAGCAATAAGCCAGGGGGAGCAGATAAGGTGCTGTCTGAGAGGAGGAAATGAGAAACAGATGTGCCTGTTGTCATGGCACCAGTTCAGAGTTGGGGAGGTAAATAGGTTGTAGGCATATGCCTTTGAAAATACTGACCTAAATCTTTCTTGGAAGGGTGAGTCCAGACAAGCGCACACGTGCCTCTTGCAGTGTCTCAAAGCAGTTTGAGATGTTGCAAGAGACATGCTGGGAACAAAAAGCAAGTTCCCTGTGCTGCATATTTGCAGCTCTAATTTTTGATACTGGGAAATCCTGGTATCTGACCCGTGCCACCTGTGCAACGTGGTGCTGTGCCAGGCTGCCCTGCTTGTGTGTACCCTGGGCCAAAACCGGGCTGCTCTTACTGTCACCCGGGTCCCTGGCACCGCATGCAGGGGCTGTGCACCTTAATGTTGGGCCAGGTCCTGCCTTCATGTGCCCCGCAAGCCTTAGGGGTAGGCTGGTTCCATGCAGGCAGGACCCAACCCCTGCATGGGGTGCTGGAGCCATGGGTGACAGCAGAAGTGGCCCAGTTCTAACTGAGGGTGCACACAAGTGGGCTGGTTTGGTGCGGTGCCATGTCGTACAGGTGGCACAGGTCATGGCTCTGCCAGTAGCCCTGATGGCTGCAGCTGCTGCTGCAGAGCAGGCTGTGCACCATGCGTGGGGACCCAAACCTCCTGAGCAGCCCCCCCACCACACACACACACACGCCTCCCACACCTCCACCCACAAACCGCACAAACCCCACAGCTGCCAAACGGGATGGGAAAGGACCTGCTGGTGGGAGCTGAGGCTGCAGGGGCAACTGCCACACTGTAGCCCTGCCCCGTGCCCAAACCAGTGCTGTGATATGCAGCCCCAGCCTATCTGGACTCTTGGTTCCAGGAACCATTTTGGTGTGTAATGGGCTGCGGGGAGGACTGGAGGTGGCAGCAGGGGCGAGTGAGTGAGTGAGATGGGGTCAGGGGTGGAGGATAGCTCCAGTTAGGACAGGATGCCAGAGCCAGGCTTAGAGCCCCCCTGCCCCACTACAGCAGCCTGTGTAGGGGAAGGCCAGCCTAGGTGGGAAGGGGCTTCCCAGCCCAGCCCCTGAGCCCCAGTTGAGGGCTTCCCCAGGAATGGCATGGGGATCACTGTGGCCTGGGCACAGGGATCAAAACAGCTACAGCTGGCACTGCTCAGAGCCACAAAGCTCAGAGCGGGTGGGACAGCTGCAGCTGGACCCATGTCCTGGTGCTGGGAGTGAGCTAGTGCAGAGCAGGCAGGGGCTGCAGGTCAAGAGTGAGGGGCACTGCTGGGGCTGTGGGTTGGGAGTCAGGGGCAGGGCACTGGCATATCAGTGCTGCTCAGCACCCCACACCCTGGTGAGTGAAGTGGGGAGGAATAACTCTGATTTTTCTATAATTAAAAAAAAAAAAAAAAAAAAGCAAATGCCAATGTGCATAGATATTTAGAATTCATTTTTGATGATGATAGAGGCACTGGTAGGCTTCCAGATTTGCTTTAAACTTGTAAATATATTAATATACGTTGCCCAACTGATGTCTCTCTCTATAGTGGTATTTCATTTGAAATAGTGGAAGAATACAGATTTGGCAAGGTTCAGTGATGAGACTGTAAATAGTAGGATTTGGGTTAAATGCAGTGACTCTTGGGTTAAATGGCCTATCCAGCCATCAACCTGCCAAGGACATCTTTTATTGGCAGGTCTGTGACCTGTATTGTTCCTTGGAGAAGCCAAAGAGGGGCAATGGAAAACTCCTGGTAGCACTGGAAGTGTTGCAGGCTACTTGGTTGCAAGCCCCTGACATAGCGAGTTAGGGTGGGGGTAGCCGTGCATAGAGAGATGCCATGACTGTGTGCTCACTCTGCCTTCTCTCTCTTTCAGTTCACCAGAACCCCTGAATCGCACGGGCTGCCAGGCCAGGGTGAAGTGTACAATGTAAGTGATTACAACGTCTCTTTTTAAACCTGTGACTTGAGCCAGGCCACCTTGGCTCCAGCTCTCTGAGCAAGCTGGCTTTCCTGCAAGCCAGATGAGGAATCACAAGTGCAAGGAGGTGGGACTGCCAGCTGAGACAAGCTAACAGCTCAGCCTGGGAGTACCTCTTGTACTCCCAGGTAAAGAAGCCACCAGAAGATGTGAAATCTCCAGTTTAAGGCTTTGCTCCATTGAAGCACAGGAGGTGCCCTCTGAGCTCTTGAGAATTCAGTCCCATCTAGAACTGTGCTCTGGATGCGTGCACGGATCGGATAGGTTGCCTTCTGTGACACAACCATCAGGTGCATGGGCTCCTCTCCATAGAGGGCCTGATCCTGCAATACTTCTACACCAGGGAGTTTTTACTTAAACAGGACTTGAGTAGGTCACCTGCAGGTTTTCAGGGGGACAACTGGAGTGGGTGAGCAGAAGCTGGTGTGTTAAGGCCTGGAAGATGGAGATCCAGAATGCTTTGTTTTAAGTTGAATGAGAACTTCCCCTAAAATATTTATTAGCAATGAAATAAATATGCACAGGGAAAGGAATTTGCTATAGATTTTCTGTTTGTCCGGAACCAGGTCTGGCAGCTCCCCTTCCAAAAGTGACTCTAGTAGTTGCCTACAACAATTAATTTATAATGGGGATACTACAGTAACAATTACTGTACAGGTAATTGCACAGTATTTACTTGTACAATTTGGAGATACAAAATTATACTGCAAATTTTATAGTACAACGTTTTGCTAATAAGTTAAGATTATTTTTTTAATATTGCAAGATGCTAATGATCTCTGGAGCAAGGGGCTTCTAGATAGACTAAAATTGCATTAATTTACCTTTTCAGAAACGAGGAAATTTGGTTAAGGCTTATAATCTCAGCTAAAAAGACGAGCTCACACTGGCTGATCATTTAGCTATAGGTCTCTACGTTTTTCATCTGACAATTTATCTCACTACTGCTCGTGTTTTGTGGCACAGTACTGCTCGGCCAGCGACACAGCTGATTTCCAGCCAACTGTGCCAGGGTACTAGTATAGTAAGCTCCTGGGAAGGGGAAGAAAGAGCGAGTGTTGCATCACCTTTGCTTAATTAACCCAGGAAAGCATGAAACAGCTACAGGAAAGAATCATGGTTAAAGCATCTACCAATGCTTTAACCTGCTACTCAGGTAAGAGATCACTGACTTGAGATCATCATAACTCCTCCATTTGCTTCAGTTCAGAACCAATCAGTGGAGACTTGCTTCTCTAGTGGTGTCTGACTTCAGTTAGCTGCAGCATTGAGGTTGGAGTTTTACCTCACGCCAGCCAGTGGAACCAGGAACCCTGACCATAATGGTAGAAATCTCATTCCAACATGTTAGCCTGCCACTCTGGCCCTCTCCCACCACCCTATTCCCTAGCACCTGCTGCCTCTACAGGGCCCCTTCTTACTGCTCTGCTTTTGGGTGTGGAGTGTGCAACTCCCTTCCCACATCTGGCTTCTTGGCAGCTAGGTCTTCTAAGACACGGTGACTGGCCCTATCACCTTGCTGAGGGCAGCAGTTTGTCCCTGCTGGCCCCCCTCCCAGAGATGACGCATCCAGACCTGTACAGGTCCTGAGCCAGCCCCCTCTTCTGAAAAGTCCAAGAGGGTGAAGGTCTTGGATTGGTGGTTACCAACTGGTCGATTTCGATCGACTACTCGATTGCAGAGCCTCTGACAGTTGATCTTGGTCTGGGGGGCTGAGCACGCATGTGTTCAGCCCCCTAGACCGAGATTGACTGTCAGAGGCTCCACAATTGGGAGCAGCAGGACGTATGTGCAGAGCAGCCAGAGCGGAACACGCATGGCTGGGCTGAGCTGCGCTGCCTGCCACCGGGGTCGGGCCAGGTAAGTGAGGTGATGCACCCTCCTGCCCTGCAGTGGAGGGAGTGGGGCAGGGTCGAGTGGGGCCTTGGCTGGGCTGGGGGAGGGTTGGAGCCTGGACAGCTTATCCAGGGGCGTGGGGTGGTTCCTGCACTGCGTGCACCCTGCTGGAGGCCTAGGGGCCACATGCCCCTGGTGGAGGCCACAGGGGCAGAGGTAAGTCCACAAGGCAGCCCGGTCATGGGCTTCTGGCTGCTGCAGCAGGGTTGGGGAGGAGTGCGTGTACCATGGTGAGTGAGGGAATGGAGCAAGGGCAGGTCCTGCACAGTTGGGGCAGGTGCAGGACAGAGCCGCAAGCGGCTCAGCCAGGGGTCCAGGGATGGGGGTGGAGGTGCACGCAGCCCGGGAGGGCATGGGGGGCGGCACATGCCCCTGGATCTGCACATGGGGCAGTGGGGGGGCTGGGGCCAGGGTGGCACCAGGCTCCTTCCGGCATGGCTCTTTGGCTGTGTGGCTCTCAGGCTGGGCAGCAGCGGCAGCACTGGGAGGGGTTGGGGAGG
This sequence comes from Alligator mississippiensis, assembly GCF_030867095.1. Taxonomy (NCBI): domain Eukaryota; kingdom Metazoa; phylum Chordata; order Crocodylia; family Alligatoridae; genus Alligator; species Alligator mississippiensis. Next base: position 266,965,246 of record NC_081824.1, read on the forward strand.
CTACGGCGAATTTTTGGGTGCCTGAACACCCCCCCCCGCCCTGCTCCTGATGGTGCCGCTGCTGCCCAGCCCAAAGTCATACCAGGAAGAGCCTGGCACCACCCCACCCCACCCCATGTGCAGATCCGGGGGCACATGCCACTCGGACGAGCTGCTCACAGCACCATCCTGCACCCACCCCAGCTGTGCAAGGCCTGCCCCTGCTCCACACCCTCACTCACTGCTATGGGAGGGGGAGGGGCAGATGGAGGCCCCAGCGGTGAGGGAGGGAGCAGGGTACAGGCAGGAGCAGGGGCTGGAGGACAAGTGGAGGCCTTCGGGGGCATGTGGCTCAGCCAGGCCCACTCCCTGCAGCCCCAGCCCCTGCTCCAGCCTGTGCCTGGCTCCCTCCCTCACTGCTGGGGCCCCCCGCCCTTTCCCTTTCCCTTCCTCTTCCCCCACAGACTTACCTGCTGGGGGAGGGGGGAGATGCACTCAATTTTTTGTCCCTCTGCCTCAATGTGCCCCCTGCCTTCCCTCCCCACAGACTGACCTGCGGACATAGGGGGAGGCAGCACAGGGTAGATCTTGGGTTGCTTTTTTAATTTAAAAACTGATCTCCTACCCAAAAAGGTTGGAGACCACTGTCTTGGATGAATGGTAGTGTAAGAGTCGTATTGTAACTGGGTCCAGAAATTATGCGAGAGGCAAGGATTTCTTAAGGTGATATCTTTTCTTGGACCAACTGTGTAGTTGGGATAGAGTTAGACAAACTTTCAATTGCAAAATATTTTTCATCAGGTCTTGCATTCAAAAGCTTGTCTAACTCTCTGCCAACTGCATAGCTGGTCCAATAAAAGATATCACCTTAAGAAATTTTTGCCTCTTGGATAAATGAGGAAGCCAGAGAGCGTATGAGGCTGGGGATCTGAGCAAGGTCAGCACTGAACCCCAGAAATAGCACTTGTCCATCCTCAGACTTTTGATCCGACTTGGGTCAGAATTTTGATTTCTGGATCGGAGTAGCCCTGACTTTACGGGATTGCAGCCCTTCTCTGTCACTAACAGGACTCAGTCTCATCCGGCTCATGAAGACCATGGGTTCATTGTTCTGTTCATGAACTTCACTGTGTGCGCGTCCTGAACTGTGGGGAATGGCATTGCAGAATTGAACCCAGACCCACTGAGCACAATATGTACATCAGAAGACACTGCAAGAAACCCCATTGTGAGCACACATGAGAATCTGCCTTCCAGACCCTGAATAATTAGAAGCTGGTTGGAGGCCAGGATGTTTCATATCCCTTCCAATAGTCCTTTTATCATTAAGTGCAACAACTCTGGATAATCTTATTAAACGTATCTGGTCCCCACACCCTTTCCCCCCTCTTTTTTTTTTTTTACCTCAACCACATCCTGTGGTGCTGAATCCCACAGTCTAACTGCAGTATATGAAAAGTATTTCTCTCTTGGTTTTTATTTTTGCTATCCTTTCAATGTTGTTTGAATCTTTGCCTTCTTATGGAGGGTAGATCAGGAAATTCTGTAGCCCATGTCTTGCATATCAGGTGTTGTCCTGATAAAGTACATACACACACATGCTCTGATCTGCCATCTTTTGAAGGTGGCAAATCCCCATCAAGAATAAGGTCAGAGAGAGGGCTTCCTTGTTTACCTATTGCAAAGCCAGCCTAATTGTTGTAGAAAAAAAATCTGTGACTGCGTGTGTATACCTCTGACCATCACAGGCAAAGGGTAAAAGCCGTAACTCTCCTTCAGGTAACAGTGCTTGTCATTTAACCCAGTGGTTTATGGCTAAAAGATCAGTCTCTTATGTCTCAGATCAACAATTGTGGTAGCTGTTTTTTGTTAGCATTGTCAAATTATTTTTCTTAAATAAATAGGAAAATTATTTTTAATCTATTAACTGTTGTCTCTCACAGGCTATCAAATCAGTGCTGCCTTCCCTGCTCTCCCTAAGCCAGCAACTGATTTTTCCAATGCTGATTCTGCCTTATTATTTCAGCAATTGTCTCATGCACGCAGAGATGAATATGATGCTCTGGGGGCTAAGCGAGGTGGTGACCCTGAGCTAGGAGGGAAAAATCAGGTAACTTCCCCTCATTCATTTTGTTCCCTTCCTTTCGTGTTTAACCTCTTCTCAGCTGTCTGTATGTGGCACTATTGTCCTCTGCCACCGGCTGGTGGGGGCATGAGCCTTGCCTACATGTGTATGCAGGGGCCTGCTGGTGAGCCACTTGCTGGCTAAAAGGGCAGAAGCCTTCATGCAGCTTAGCAGAGACTTGCCTTATCTTGCTCAAGTCACAGGCAAAAGGTCCCGACTTGTTTAAGTAGCAGATCCTGGGATATGACCCTGCTGCTGTCTATTTACATAGGGCTCCCTCTTGCTGGTCTCAGTCCTCCCTGCATAGAGTCTCTCACACTGGTGTTGGTTACTGTGCGCCAGTGGCACCCAACCTTCTGGCCCCGCAGGCTGGATGAGTGGTGTGAGGTCAGTCCATGGGCCCAATCTAGCCACCTGGCTGCCAGATCCAGCCATGCACCAGCAGGATCTGGTGTGCACAGCTACATAGTGGCGACCTGTCCCCAGTGCAGTGGTTGTATGGAGGCTCAGGAGGCAGCTTCCCTGTAGGAGTCATATGCAAATAGTGCAAGCAGGCTCTAGCCCCTGGTAGACTGTTGCTGGGTGGCTGGAGCTGATGTGCGTAAAGGGGGACTAGACACTGACTTGGCTGTGGAAATGATGGGTCCAACCCTTGCCAAGGCTGACCGGGCCTCACCTAGGTGGGACTACAGTAAACCTTTGCTGGCACAGTCATGTCACATGGGAAGGAAGGATTCTCTTGCAACTAATGGCTGAATCAGCAACAGCTCTTGTGTGGATAGTGAGGCAGGTGAAGTTGCATTAATGGCAGAGCTGCTTCTGCTGGCCAGGAGCACTGGCATAAGCTCACTTGCTGATTCTAGCTGTTTCCACAGTAAATGGGTTAAGGCAGCAGAACATTTTTCCCCTTCTACTACCCTTCTTCCCCTCCCCAATCTGACAGCAAGGCTGGCAGAAACTTTTCCTGTAGATATGGCCTAACAAGTTTCCCTTTGCGGTAAGTCTATGCGCTCTGGCATCTGCTTTTATTCCAGAGGGTACTTGGCACCCTTCATTCTCTGCCAAGCATCAGGTGCCTTTGGCTGCAGATGGAGCTGTCCTAACCACAGCATGGCTGGCAGCTTTGATGCAGAGAATGAAAGCTACCCCTTAGATCTTTTCCACTTGCCCCCTTAAGAGCTTGCAACTACTTTGAATGGGAAGTGACACCCAGCGGATGTGGGCCAGGGCAAGGACCAAGTGGGCGTCTCTGGATGTGATGCTGTGAAACAAGTGCCAGCGAATTGAAGTAACAGCCCAAATGACTGCTCTCATTGCTTCTGGGGAGGAAGAGGGAGGGGATGACCTCTGAGTACTTCAGGGCTTGCCTACAAGGCCAGCAGCCCCATGGAGAGAGGAAGAGCTGGGCTCCATGAGCACAAACAAAGAAACCACTGGAGCAGCAGCAGCCCTTCAGCCCACGTGCAAACACACTCCAGGCTGGAGATCAGTGGGCAGGGAAGGGCAGTAAAGGGTGTACACTTCATGTCTGGGATGCACAGAGTGTCTCCAATACACAGCCACAGACCATGATAGCACGCAGCCCCGTGTCTTGGAGGGAAAAGATGCTGATTACCTGACACAGACAGCTTTTCCTTTTGTTTTACAGCAAAGAAGAAAGAATCCTCGTGACCCTCTCTACACGGTGAGTAAATGGAGTTGCTGCCAGGGTCAGGGCAGGGGGGGAAGAGTAGCTGAAATCTGACTTCCTTGCATGGGAAATGGAAATTCCACTTAAGTCCAAACGGGGCCAAAGTTTCCCTTGTGAGCTGGAAGCCTCCTCTCCCACCCCTGCATTGGCTCAGCGACATGGACAGAAATTGCCAAGAGATCAGTTTCACCAAGAAGATGCAGGGAGCTTCTAGGAAGACAGACAGGGTCTTTGAGGAGCCTGCCCTGGACAGCGAGATCAAATGCACTTTTCTGAATGAAACATATATAGGGCTCATTGAGCTGGGTTTGGCCAATGCAATGTCTGTCATAAGCTTTCTGAGCAACTTGAGTGAAAGCGGGGGACTGTGATTCATTATGGAGGTGGGGGTGCAGTTGTGGTCTCCCAGAGAACATAGCAGAACTAGAAAGGGTACAGAGATGGGCAGGCAGGACAAACAGAGGTGTGGAGAAGCTTCTGCGTGTGGAGAGCCCAAGTAGGCCAGGATTTTTCAGCTTAGAGAAAAACAAAAGAAGGGGGCGAGAATAGAGGCCTAGGAAAGAATGAATGGAAAGGAGAAAATACATAAGGATTTACTGCAGGTACTCCTCACTTAACATCATCCTGGTTAACATTGTTTCGTTATTATGTTGCTGATCTATTATAGAATATACTCATTTAAAGTCGTGCAATGTTCAGTTATAACATTGTTTGGCCGCTGCCTGCTGGTAGGTAACTACTGTGACATAATTGGATTTGCTTAATATTGTTTCGCTTAAAGTCGCGTTTTTCAAGAATGTAACTACAACGTTAAGCGAGGAGTAGCTGCATGGCTCATGCTGACAGAACAAGGGGAGGACATGCAAAGGAATTATTAGGAAGCAGGTTTAAAACCAACAAAAGCAAGTTCTTTTCTACACAGTATGTACTTAACTTGTGGAACTCATTGCCATGAGATACCAGAGAGGTTGGCAGTCAGTAGCAAAGGTAGGGCAGAGCAATGGGGGTAGCTGCACCAGGCACTGGCTTGGAGGATAGGGGGAAGGAGGTAAAAACAGCTGCTGCTGGCAACCACAGTCATGATTTGAAGTTGTGCTGGCGGTGAAGCAGCAACTGTGCGTTGCCACTGCCCCTGTGCCCTGGGCATCCCTCTGTGTTGCTATGTTGCTGCTGACACCTATAACCCTGTCGAAAAGAGGATCATACAAATAAACACACGCAGGATAGGCCCAGCAGTGGCTCTTATAGTTACAGGTGCAACCTCCAAATGAGGACTTTCTAGGTCTCTAAATGCTGGAAGCTGTAAGGGAAAAGTGGCAGGGGGAAAAATCTGCCTGGCTGGGCTCTGCTTACACACTCTTTGCCTTGCCGTCAGCTCTGCCCGTTGAATAAAGGATTCTGGGTTTATATTGGACCCGGGGTGTGACCCACTATGGCATCTCCTATGTTCTTACAGGGGAAAGGAAGCAGCTGTTCCGATGCTAGGGCAAGACAGGTTTCTGATGTGCTCTGTCATCTCTCTGTCCCTAAGTCAGTCAGACCTACCTACTGAACACACAAGCCATGAGACCTGAATAAGTTGGTCTTCCCTCAGCTGGTGGGAAGGATCACTGCTCTGTGCATCTGCTCCCAGCAGAGCACTCCAGTGCCAATAGCTGTACGTTTAAAACAAGCTGCTTCCCTGTCACCTCTTAACTCTAACTGACCTGAAGGCAGCAGCCAGGAGTAGGCAAGGTCTGCTAGAGTTGGCAGCAGAGGAGTCTCTACTAACCCCGGCAGTGCCTACAGCACCACTGGGGTTCTTAAAGGTTTGATTCACAGCAGGGCATGGGAGTAGCCCCTTCTTGGGGCCCACAGAAAATAACCACCTGCCTCCATCCCCAGCCTACTACATGGGTCCCTTTTTCTCCAGCCTTTTGGGCCCTTAGCTGTGCCCTGTACCTTGTTTTCAGCTTCAGTTCCCTCTAAATTGGCTGCCATCCACACACATGCCCAAGAGCTGAGGCAGCATAGCTGATCACTACAGCATAAACAGAGGGACGGGCGTGGAAACTGTCCAGGATTTGCTAGAGGATGTTGCTGCCATTGGTGGTAAGGGATGAGGTGTTGGTAGAATCGATGGCTCATCCAGATTAAGCTGTGCTCTGTATTCACTGGGTCACCCGCATGCAGCCTATTTCGTAGTCAGTCTGGAGTCAGTAGTCTGAGCCAGGGCAAAAGGAAAACAATTAGGAGTGGAACTGAGAGAAGCAGCAGTGGATTTCAGGGGATGCAGTATGGTATATGTGGTGTTAGCAAGAGGGTGGCTTGGCTTCTTGCACTACTAATGCTGTTCTCTGACTTTGGCTGCCAGTCTCTGCAGAAGGACAAGATGGGTGAGGCATACAGCGAGATTGGGAAGAAGGGAGAGGTGAGTGGTACTTGCCATCCAAAGGCAGGTGAGATGGTTCTGAGAACTTTCCATCCGATCCAAAACATGTGCCCAATACAGCCCCTGCTCTCAGTACACTCTCATGCATGACATGTTCCCAACATCCAAACCCCCCGTGCCCAACTACAGCTGGGGTCCAGTTGTCTTTTTCGAATAGCATGCACCCTGCTAGCTTCCAAACAGTGAATAACACAAGTGCAACCTTGAAGCACAAAAGGACATCTCTTCAACCACAGAAAGAACTGCCCCATCACTGAGGCCCTGCTGCCAAAACAGGCAGCTCTGTGCCAGCAAATCAGCTTCAACTTACCATTTGAAGAATTCTTTTCTTTAAAACTGTTATACCAATTTTCTTCTTTCCCTGTTGGATTTACAAGCTCAGTGGGGCATGGAAACAAAGCCATGTCTAAGGAAAAGGAGTGCCGTAGTTCCCTGCTGGGAATATTTAAAGGTGGTACATAAATTGTGAAGTGCATCTCAGGTTGCAGAGCTAGAGTGCACGCCTGCTACCCAACTTTCTAATGGTGAATATCCCACCCTCCCATGTGAAACCAGCAATGGTTTTTGTGGTCCTGGGTGAAGTCCATGCCCTTGTTGAGTTTCAAATGTCGATCATTTTCTTACAGCAGCTCTCTATAAAGACTGCGTGACTAAACTTATTTTGAAAAGGAAAATGAAACTCACGCTCTCCACTCCCCATTCCTCAGACTCCTGAAGAGCTTTTTCTGAAATTTCTCAGTACAAAAATCACCTTTGGGCACAGATAAATGGCTGGTGCCCAGCAGGGAATGGGTCACAGTGCTAGCAGGAAAAGGGGAGAATTGATTTTGTGGCCAAACCAAAAATATCGGTGACAATCCAGCTTGGTCCAGTGGCACTGGGAGTTTTTGGTTTTCCCTGGCAAAAAGATTTTTTTCTGTGAAACCAAGAAACTATTTGACCCCAAAGATAATGCTTTGTTCAATTTTCAGGTCATTTAACCCTTTAACCATTTTTTAACCTAGACCACTTTTTACATAAAAAACAGCCCAAGATTTGTTTTAAAAAGGGCAAAAAAGATGTTCTGACACTTTCAGATTTCCTCCCCTTCTTCTGGCTGACACTACTTACCAGACTTGCTCGGAGTTCACACAGCCTTGTGCCCATGGCAGACCATGGCGGGTCTCACTTGGAAGCCAACATTTTACATGATGGTCAGATGCTTAGTCTGAGGCCCCCTCGACACACTACATTGTGGATGTGATTAACCGGGTAATTGCGCCTTAAGCTGTGACCCGGTTACACGTTCAACAAATTAATGGCATGATAAAATAAGCACTAAGCTACAGAGTTATTCCACAAAAGGTGCTGGCTTCCAGGTGCAGGGCCTGCAGTGACTGCAGCGCTTCATGCACTGCCCCTGCTGTGAGCCCTGCAGCCCACGCTGCTGCAGGGCTTGTAGCAGTGGCAGCTGGAAGAACGCTGCTGGTGCTGTGAACCTGAGCTGCGGGGCTTGCAGGGAGCGAACACTGCCCCACTGTGAACCTTGCAGCTCTGGAGGCTCACAGTGGTGGCAGCGTTCTCCCCACTGCTCCTGCTGGGACTCCCACAGCCCATGTCAGCTGCAGGGCTCACAACAGAGGCAAGCAGGAACACAGCTATAGGAACCAGTGCAGGGGGAACCTGGGATTGTGATCTCAGGCTCCACCTGTACTGGAGGTAAAGTGTGATGGGATCACCCCACAACCATGCCTCCTGCAAATCATGTATGGCATGGCAGGAGGCACGATTGTGGGGATCGCACGTGAGGTCCTATTGCGTCTTTACTTGCATGTGTAGACGGGCCTGACAGACAGCAATCCAATGTGAATGCTGATTTCATTGGCACGTGTGCCATAGGGCCGGCTTGTATTTTTGAAGCTGCTAATTTGAGCAGTCTTATGCTGGTGCAGTTACATTGCATCAGCATGGCTCTGGCAGCCAAGCCCTGAGTCCTGTTGGAATAGAATTCTCTTTTCCAAAGTAGCCTGCAAATGCTTCCTTTGCGCTTGGCAGCTGGTTAATAAATAAAGGCAGTGGCTGAGCCTCTGCAGGCTGCTAAACCTAGTTCATAGATGCTGTTCAACAGAGGAGTCACGCAGACCCCTCTTGGCTGGCTGTCATGCCAGCCCACAAAATGAATGCAAAGTCGCAATGAGCAGGCAGAAACCCCACCACAACTAGCACAAAGCCCCATTCCCCTCCTCTCTTTAACTATGGGCCACAGCAATACCTGGTCCTTCAGTGGTGCTGCCAGGTTGCAGACTGGGCTCTTGGGGGGCTAGGGTGGGCAGAGGAGCATGCTCCAGAGCAAGAGGCCTCAACAGAGGATGCCTGGCCAGCAGCTCACTTACTTGTGCAGAGATAGGGTGCAGTTCTAGCACCTGTGGCAGGGGAAATGAAGTCTTTAGACAGGAAGCATCCACTAACCCAGGACTCCCGTTTCTTTTCTTCCCCAAAGCCCCAGAGGCGGCGAGGCAAAGGCAACGATGGTCTTTACCAGGTAGGTAACTGCTACTGGTCTCCTTGTCTAAGCCAGTTTTACAAACTGGTGCATGGATGAACTTCTAGGGGATGCATGAGAGGAAGAAGCAGGAAGCAGAAAGGAAAGGGGAAATAGAAAGGGAAGGAAAGAAACAAAAATCTCTGTAGTATGGCTGTAACAAGCACTGCTTTTTTTCTTAGCCATAGCACAGAATCAGTGGCTCATACAGCAGTATAACAGACTTAAAAAGGGGTGTGTGACCCACACCATTTGAGAGGCATTCTCTGGTCTGCTTGCTTCAGTCACTGAAGTCCCGGCACCCCCTCCCAAAGAGCCTGGAGCAGTGGTTCTCAACTTTGGGGGGGGGGGGGAGGAAAATCACATCCTCTTTTCTAAGCAGTGCTGTGTGCAGAGGTTGGAGGTGTTCACTTTTCTGTCCCTTCTTCTGCTCCTATTCTCCTCCTCTGGTGCGCTCACCACCCTTAATTTCTTATCAAGGTAGTCTTACAGTGAGCTGACAACCAACAGGATCTCTTAGTAGCCTGCTCTACAAGAGCAGCCTTAGTCACGCTCCATAAGCAGCTGACTCCAGACCACTGTGGACAATCAAAGCAGGACCCACTGCTGCTCAAAAGTTGTGTGTTGATTTTGTTCAGACCTGATATGTTTCGAGGCCCTGCTGATGGTAGGTAGCATAATCGAGCAGTAAGAGGTATGCTTTAAACTGTACCTGTAGGCACAGCATATCATACTTCTAGCCTTACTTACTGGCTTCAGGAGCACTGCTCTGTCTTTAGCTCAGGAGGCTGTCGGTGGAGCCTTTTGGGCCTTGTTTGCCTGTGAATCTTGCGTGCTGCCTGATCATCATCTCTGTGAAAACACTTACACTTGCTGCAAAAAAGGCCAGGACACGTTAAATAAGGGAAGCCACCTGGCTGAGCAACAGCAAAGGGACAGTCTGGGAGAGAAAATATCAGGGGGCTCATGGAATGATTCAGTATCCTACACTTCTCTTTCCTGAGCAATGCTATTAAGCCACACACCTGGCTGAGTTACCAGTGTTTTAACGCTGCTGTCCTGTCCAAATTCCAACTCTAGAATTAGAGAGGGAAGTCCACGGAGATGGGATGCAGCTTTAGATGGATACTGCTTACTGCAGTGCGGACACAACCAGATTAATGGCTACGTCTCAGCACTGGCCAATCTTCTGCTGCTGAAGTTTGCAAAGCACTTACGAGGGCTTATACCAGAGCTGTGGTATAAGCTGTGACGGTTTATACCAGATTGCTACATCCATGTGTTGCTATTAACCCTTTTCGCTAACCAAGGGCCATCGATATTCCACCATGACAAAGGAAATGCCAAAATGAACAATCCTCTTGTAGCAGCTACATAAATCCAAATTTACTTGAGCAAGACACTGGGCAGCGAGTACTCTGTTACACCTCCTTCACTTTGCCCTTTTTCTTCTTGTCACAGGGACTCAGCACAGCGACCAAGGACACATATGATGCCCTCCAGATGCAGCCATTGCCTCCCCGCTAACAGGGACTTGTGCAGCAGATGGGCAAGACTGAGGCCAGCCCACACACTTGGGGGAGGAGAGAAGGGAAACTCCAGGAATCTAAACAAGATGGTTCTGCCAACACCGGTTTTTCGCAGTGCAGGAAACTCCTTTTAGTCATGACACAGCAAGGAAATAACTCCATCATTTGGAGATTCCCCTTCTCCCTTCCCCCCTCCAAGTCTGCAACAGCAAGCTTCAGCTTTTCAACGTATAGATCTGTAAAACTATTCCCCATGACAGTGGTTGTTTCACAGGCTAAATTTTGTAAGAGTATTTGTAGCTAGAGAAAGGGACAAGAGCAGAGTATGTGGGGGCCCCGAGGGCCCTGGGCCCCCTCGGCTATCACCTGAAATGCGTAAAACTTTCCACATGTCCATCATCTTGGGCCCCCTCACAGCAAAAATAAAAATCGGCACCTATGGACTGGAGCCTGGGATTCCTGGGCTCTTCCCCTGCCTCGGACTAGACTTAGGTTCCCTAAGTATTTAAAAAAACCAAAACAAAACATGTTACCTACCTCACAGGGGTGTTGTGGAGCCTCCATTATGGTGTAAAGCTCTTAGGGGTCCTCCCATGGAAGGCACTATAGTTGTGGCCACTGTTTCTACTGTGATCTGCACTAGAGTAACTACAACTGTCCAGCTAAATTATCTTCCGCTGTAAATTCAGCTTTACATTTCTTTAACTGCAAAGAACTGGAAAAAAAACTGTCAAGTTATTATAGTGTGACAAATGCTAAAAGCATGCTCTGCTTTTCAGTCAGAAAAAACCCAGCACTGGCTGCAACAGGGGCTCAAGAAATAACACCTGGCACGACGAGCTCCTGCAGCACATGAGCTGTATCCAGGAATACGGATGACAACAAATGAAAGCTAGGTAACCTTTAGCAGAGAGGTTTCTTCCTGCAGCAGGACTGGTGCAGCATATTAAGTGAACCATCCCTATTCATTAGGATGCGAGCTGGGACATTGCACACCAGTAACGCTTGGCAATGAGATAATGCTGGGAAAATTGGGATTAAATTACAGGATGCCTTAAGATTGGTTGAAGATCCACAGTTTGACCTTTTCTGCTGACATGCTTCAGTGCTGTATTTTGTACGTGATAAAAACAAAGCAAAACTTACTTGCTGGGAAAGGAAATGTAGAAAAGCCAAAGAAATGTACATTAAAAAAAAAAAATCTCTTCAGGATCTTTTCCAAGGCGAGCACAAAGGCATTGGTGCTCAGCAACAGAAAGGATCTGCGGTGAGCTAATAAAGCTGGTGGGGAAGCCACACGTGTGTAATCGTGTCTAACTGGGCTGGCTGATTTTGAGGCACGGTCTCTCTGGTGCTGGAAAGCAAGCACTTGCATCCACTCTAGTCTACCTTTACACTCAGCTGGCAGCCTGTCTTGTTCCCTATTTTAAGCGAGAAAAGGCTGGAGGACAGTGCAGGGGTGGGGAGCAAAACCTCTGAGCTGAGAAGAAGCAGGCAGGAATGGGTTGCAGTTTGTTTGGCAAAACAGAGAGAAGGAATGGGCCCTGCCTCAGTCGGGCGTCTCTGAGGTTTTGCCTGCCTACCAGTCGCACACATTTAAAAACCACAAACAAGCGCATACATGTTAAAACACTTGGAAAATGGTTTAATGATGTTTACAACAGAAATGAACTGTACAGTTACAGTAAGTTTAATATATATAAAAAATTACAGCAGACAAATGCATCTACACAAAATCTACCATTTCATCCTGATTTACTGTAATCTACACAATCTCTCAATGCCTACAGTCACCTGCAGGCAGCCACTGGGAAAAAAATAATAAAGGGCATCTTTAAAGAGACAGCATCCTCCTCCAGGAGACGTCAGCTAAGCTTCAGAATCATTGGGTCTTTTACACTTCAGACTCGAGACAAGAGAAAAATGCTTTTTCTTTAGGCGCAAGTACCCCAGTCCCACCCCGGGCTCAGGGATCTCATTGACCCTGAGGGGACAAGTGAAGTAAGTGAGAAGAGGGGAAGAAAAGAAAAACAGCTCAACCAAACAGTCATGCAAAGCAAACCCAAGCAGTTAACACTTGAACTACAATGTCTATTTTTCAGAAGCCAAGCATCAAGACTCCCAACAGGACACTCAGTATTCACAGATCATCACTCAGAGGAAACCAATGGCTGGAGTTAGCAGGAATCCCAGTTTTCCCCAGAGACCAACAGAGTTTAAAAACTAACATGCACTTAAGGTTCTTCTTAAATAAATTGTGGGCCTTTCCAGCCCCTTCCTTAAACAGCAGGAAAACACTCTAAGACCCAGTTACATAGAAAACGTGGGCCTTTAGGGAGAAAAAACAAAGAAAGACACAAGGGTGCTGTCTCTTTAAAAAAGAAAGAAGGAACCCCAGTTGGGTGCGGCGCTCAGTGAAAATGCCATCTGAATCGGTGGAAGTTTGTCATGGAATATTATGTACACGTAGAAACTCTCTTTAATTATGAACACCTAGGCAGTGAGAACTGTTATGTTAATACATACATAGACACACCCAAAACATACAAAAATACTATTATTTCAAACTACTAAGAATAGGACAGTTCAGTTATCTCCATGCTATGACTTTAAGAGCATTACACTGAAACAAACAAGAATTTAAACGACAATTTTTTAATATCCCAGAAATATACCAAAATATACATCTAAGCTTTGGAATTACTGAGGTTAGACTAATGCAAGTGCTGGGTAATCGTACTTAATACACAAGTCTAAGGTTCTGCAGGAAAGAAATTATCTTTGGTATCTGCATCAGGCTAATAATATTAACATTTGGATTTTGCTTTGGGATAGAGCTTGTATGACCCTAGAACCAAACACCCCCCAATCAACTGAGATTAAAAAGATCCATGTAAAAAGTTCCTCCATTTGCAATCCCCCCCCAAGTTAAAAAGTCACAGGCATCTACCTAGCATAAAAGGTTGAGAAATACAATGCATAGTTGCACAGTGGTGCTGCAAAAATAAAATGAAATATATAGAAAAAAGGAACTAGAGAAATGAAAAGCTTTTTCTTCTGCTTTCAGGGATTTCTCACAACAGGACAGCCTCTTCCAAGCAGTTATGGGGAGGAGGGGAGGGGGGGAAGCTCAGAAGTGCACCTCAGCGTGTATTAATCAACATCACCCAGCCCCCAAAGGGTTAAAGCACCCATCAGAGCAGCCAATCATGCACCAAAGTCTTCAGCTTCTCAACCAATCTGTGGAGTCCCGTCAGCTGCATCGCTCTCCCCAGCGGCTGCACCCCGGGTTTTGGCCAGTTTCAAGAGCAAGTGTCTTCCAGAGCTAATTGGTGATGCGTGGGGTGGAAGTCACCTGGCACAGGTGGAGCCCGCTTGGCCGGGGAAGCAGCCACAGGGCACTGAAGCAGGAAGTCCGTCCTGCCAGGATGGCAGCCTGCCGAGACCCCCCCACCAGGGCTGGCTCACAGATGGGGTTGGTGCTGAAGACGCCCCTTTGTCTTTGGTTTGTTTGTTTGTTTTGAGTTTATACAATCATTAGGAAATCTTTGGTTTTGGCTGGAAATTTTTAAAAGAACAAAACAAAACAAAGAAACCGCCCCCCCCGGCTTATAGCAGCCACCGTGACCTGGCAAAGCTTCTCTCTCCCATGGGGGTGGGGAACTACATTCAAAGTAAGATGGAAGGGATCAAGGGGGCAGCTTCTAGTCAGCCTGGGGGACACAGGATTGTCAAATAATAAAGACAAACGTAAAGATTTGGAGCATCTTCTCTTTTTGGTCATGTTGAAAAAAAACAAAACTAAACTAAACTAAAAAAATAACCCAAAACACAAAAGCAAAACCAGCGAGTAGCACTTCGGGGCCTGCCTTGCCCTGGAGCTCAGCACAGCCTCGGCGGCTCCCGGGGAGGGACCAGGCAGTGTGGACGTTCCACGCATGGAGGGGCGGGGGCTGGCTATTCACAGACTAATTAAGAGGACCCCTTGTAAGCAAAAGAAACAGTAGAAGATTGCAATTTGCCCTCGGTTTGCAGTAGCTTTTAAGCAGCGACATTCAGAGGCTTTAGGGAGTCACTCCCCAGGTTGCAGGTCACGGGATGCTATAGGCCAGAGTTCAACGTTAATCAAGGGAGGGAGGGCAGACTTGGCAACTCTGTAGGGTTCGGAGAAAGTTAAAGCAAGTTACTCAGTTACGAGTTAGAAATGAGGTATACGACAGCTCCTGTACCTGTGGCGGATAAACACCCCACACCTATTCACACCTAGCCTTAGATACTACCAGAGAGGAAGGAAATGGAACAGCATTGGCAGGCACAAGGAAGCTACTGCACTGATCCTTCTGGCAGACAGTTGGCACACGCTCTCTGAAAGGAGAACACCTTTTCCACATCTAACTTGTCCTAATTCACAATACCCAGAGCCCACTGCAGGCAACTCTGCAGTGACCCCTTCTCTCCCTGTTTCAAAACGAGGGCCCTGTTGTATTCCCTGTGAATTCCCTGGGAGAAGAGATGTCACATTTCTCCTGTGAAGTCACTTGTGCAAAGAAGGCACCAGGATTCACAGATGCCGACACAGTGAGAGGGAGGACGAGAATGTGGAAGGACCTATTTTTGATCCAAACTACCTTGTGTGGAAGGACACCATCAAAGGTGATTGCTTTGATTTGTACAGTAGCTCTCAGGTCTGAAGGGGCCTGTGTGCTCTCCACAGTATATGACTTGGCCTACAGTCCCCAGGGTCTTGGATGGAGCCAAAATAAGATTTTTTTTTTTTAAAGAACTTAGGATTTGTATAGCACCATAGCATGCCAGCACCACCCACAACATCAGCACAGCGCAACGAACAGTGTTTGAAAACACGCTGCTGCTACAAAAGGGGCAATACAGAGTTTTAGCAGGTTCCACAGGAATAGGCTGAGAATTTGGAAGAAAAGGAGCTAAACTGGGGGGACGGAGTGGCGAGTTAAACATTTTGCTGTTTACATAAACTTGAGGGGAAACCATTCCCCAGATTGGAACAGTTCCAAGGCAAATCGTATTTTTGGCCTGAGCTGCTTGAGGTCCTGCTTGGTAGGGAGGTGAAGTACAGCGGAAGGGGTGCTCCATCCTGGGGCACACCCCTCAGCAGCACTAAGGAACCCAAAGGACAGCAGCTTCTCCCCCTTCCTATGGGTTGTTTCATTTCCTTCCTCAGATCTGTTTTCCTTAAAGCACACCTTGTTTTCCACATCTTTTGTTCCAAGTGCTCTTATCTTTGAGAAGTCATTTCTTCAATATCCCTATTACCTACCTATAAATCTAACTAGCTCTTTGAAAAAAGTCACACAATATTAATACCACTTTTACATCATGTCAGAACAACAAGTCTATTAGTAAAGCTTTCAGTGAAGTTCTGCAATCCGATTGGTTTCTGGAGGAAGAGTAGCTGGACAACTCGTCTATTTCCCCCCTCTCCCTTTCTTCACAAGAGCTCACCAGGTTCACTGATAAAGCAACTCAGCCCAATAGTAGGATACACAACAAAGTATCAAGCTATTCTGGGGAGTAAACAAGGACTCTCCAGGCTCCCCCACCTTAAGAAGAGGAAGATCACCTGCACAAGTGTTTCAACAGACTCTGATTTTGGTCATGCTGCTTCTATATTTGAGGGGAAAATATTTTTTCCCCTGATGATTTCTCTGCAGCAGCTTGAAACAGGGTGCTGCAGCACTGGACAATCTTCACACGCAGTCTATCCTCACAGAGTCAAAACAAGTGTGTGCAGAAAAGGCAGGGTTACCCACCAAAGATGAGATCCTTACTGAAAGAGATACAGACCCACAGCTCTAAAAGGCCCAGCGTTTTTCCTCTTACCCGCTCTGAAAACAGCAGAGCTGACAATTTATCAGTGCCTTTGGTTCCCTACCGCGCCATTGGAAATTCTCCTGGCCCAATGGAGCTCCACGCTCCTCTAGAAATCTACCTCTCCAGATAAAATACACACACACACGCGCGCACGTACACACACACACACACACACACACACACACACACACACACACACACACGCGTGTGCACCCCTCTTCCTCTACCCAATACACCTCAGGAAAACTGGGAGGGATGCCTTGGAGTCGGGATGGAAGAGGCTAGGAACCCCTCCCAAATTAATCCCACTTTCTCCAGCGCTCCCATCCAAACACCAAGACAAACACTACAAGAGGAACACCCTCTGCCCCCTCCCCAGCCAGCGAAGCCCTCCACAAACAAACCCGCCCCCACCCCGCCCCCTCCCAACGACTGTCTCACAGTATTTCGATCCTTTCAGGTACACCAGCCAGGCGCTAGGAGCAGGTTAGCTTTCACTTCTCAGTTTGGTTTTTCTTTTGTAGTTTTTGGTCTAGACAGGATTAGCATTGCTATTAGAAAAGGAAGTGTCTAAAAAGTCTTCCATCTATTCTCAAGCACTACAAGCCCTACATTCAGTAACAAGACAGGGGGATAAAAGGAACCTGTTTCACTTTTGCTCTCCCAGTTAGATTAAGATGCAACAACCATTCTCCTCCCTCCCCAAAGTTAAATGCAATGGACCAAATTCAGCCCTGATGCAACTCCACTCACTGACATGGATGCCACCTGGGTTGAATCTGACCCAATGTATCCATCTCTCCCCCAGCCCCACAGTGTACACACACTTCGCCTGACCTTTCGATCCCTGCAAAGGCCCTTATTATTCGTAAGGAAAGGCAGGGCAGGAGGGGAAGTGTGTGCGCACTGTAAAGGACCCTGAACAGCAACCCAATCAGTAACCTGCATGCCATCACGTGCTGTGCTGCAGATTAGACCACAGATAAACCAACCAAACAACAATCCCAAACCCAGGAGCGACAAAATGTTTCCTTTGGCAAGACAGATACAAGGAAAAAAATTCATGAGCAACATTTTCCTTCTAACACAGTCAACCCCATTCTCTCCCCCCGACCTCCACCCACCCCCACCCAACCCTATAAAGTTGTAACCTATAAACAGGATCTCAAATACATACAGCATAATCATGTTCATCAATCATAATAAACATCAGTTCAACTAAACTCTACAGCTAGAATTATCTCCACTATTTATAAAGTTTGTTTTTCTCTTCTGATTTTTTCAGTTTAAAACCAGTTCTGCGACAATGCTAAGCTATGCTGAGGTATTTTATGAAGGTGCCAGAAGCCAGCTACTACCCGCAAGCATTGATCTCACAGCTCTATGGTGCTACCTCTTATTGAGGGGAGAAAGGGAGAAGAAAGGAGGGGGGGGGGGCCCAGATCATTCCAGGTGGCGGACACTGTGCTGAGGACATACGGAACTGGATCTCAAGTAGATTCTCCCCAGTGAAGCACACTTTGCTAGGAAGCTCTAGCACTAAGTCCAGGAGATGCTCCACGAACAAGAATTTAGTCAGAAAAGCAATACCTGATGCACTCTAAATAACTGACCACATCCGTCTGTTCTGTCAAACTATGTACTCTCTCCTGTCCAAAGGACAGTACTAAATACAGACCCAATGCATTCAGATATAACCCTCCAGAGAGAGAGAGAGAGGTGAAAACTTAGAGAAGCCTGTCCATTATGAGCAAGTCAGGCTGAGTGAGACAACAGGAGAACAAAACTGTATTAGTTAAGGTGTGCAACAAGACTGGTATCTGAACTACAGTGTCTAGCAACAGAAACAAAAGCACACATGCTAAATTGATAGGAAGAACATAGAAGAGCTCAGCCCTTGGGCAGCAAGTGGAGTTAAATTATTCCATTCCTCCTCCCAATTGATGATAAAAGCAAGGAAAGGTCAATCGTGTTTTAATGTGTGGGTATGTGTGTGTACCAATATGGGGGTCCATGCACTTCCTTTCTTTCACTGCACTGAAACCAGTTTTGATTAAGGTTTGTGGAATCAGACCTTGGTCTGAACATATGGCAAAAACTATAACAAACACCTTAATAACTTGAAAACCAAGTCAAACAACAGACTTGCATTAGGTTAGGGCATGTGACAAGCAAGGACATGCAATGTTTACCTCTAAACTACAATACATAAAAGGAGTGAGATCGCCTTAGACAAACGTGCATGTAAAGTGTTTCACAAAGCTGGGGAACCATTTTCCCAACATCTTTTAACTTTGGTAGGCTCTGATCCAACTTCTACTGAAGACTTCTTGACATCTATGGGAACTGGAGCCACCCTCCCACTCAAGGGGGCCACTTTTGGGAGAAGAACCTGTGCAGCCACACTTTAAGTGAAGCCACACGTCAGCCACTTTTGGAGGTCACGTATGTTGTTGTAATTGGCTAAGAAGTCTTAAGCAGGCTGGTTACAGATGGATAATCATGAATAAAAAGGATGTAAGCCTTTTTCTTTCCATAATCTCTGTGTTTGCATAGTGTGTGGATACACACATACATGAATTGTAGATAAACTCAGTTCTATTGTTTTGCAAGAAGATGAAAAACTAGCCTTAAAACAGAATGAACTGAACAAGCTGGCACTTACAGACTGGACTAGTTTAGAAGCACGTTATCAATAGCTTGGATAAGATACCATGTTTAGTCTGTTCCACTTTTACTACATGGCCAAAACCAGCTATTTATTCTATTAAGGATGTGGTGTCAAGTTTCTGTTTGGCACGTTTAGCAAAATATTAACCATTGACAAACAAGGTAAATTGAAGTCTCCTTTACAAGCAAGAAACAGCCTTCTCTTTTTAAACTCAATGTTATTCTATGCCAGGGATATACATCAGAGCTGAGGAATAAGTACAATGGCTCCTTCAACCCTTCCAACAGGAGAACCGTAACAAGCCAACATGGACTGCAGGGTATCTTCTATTTAAAGAAGAGTGGCTCCCACATCCAAAACAGCTCTCCACTACTAGCTACTTGTTTTTACAGTAGTCACAACTGAAGGTAAGACTGAATATGCGCATTTCATTTCGACCTCAAAGAAAAGAGTCAGCTATTGTCCACCTGGAACAATGCTTTGGTGAGTGGCATGGAGAATTCTCTCAGACGTATTTTGGTAAGAGCTGTCATGCTGCCCCCTGAGCATCTACTGATAGACTATTTTTATGAGAGAGAGGAATAAGCTAATATTCTTGTTAAAATGTCTGTTAAAGAGATGTCAATGACTCTGAGGGATATTAAAGAAAGACAAAATCTCCAGTATAGAGCAATATCCTCTTAAAGCTCTGAAGAGGGAAGATCAGAAAGGGGGTGACGGATGAGGCAGCGCGATACAGTGCAACGTGAGAGCTCCACCATTTTTCTTAACAAATGGAAAAGGTAGAACAGATATTTAGCTGTGTTAAGGTAAATATCAAGTTATAGTAACCCCAGGGGAAACCACATTGCAAAACAAGTCAACCAATGCATTGTTACAGATTTCCTGAGTGTTTTCACTAAAAACGTCACTGTTAAATGGGCATAACAGCAGGCTCCCTTCCAACTGAAAGGGAAAAGGAAAGTTGCAGTTTTTCGAATCTTCCAAGGTCTGTGACTCAGATTACTCTGCAGCAGGCCTCTCTCACTGTCAGGGCTGGACACAGGCATGGGCAAACTGGGTGGCCTCCTGGAGCCCAGACAGAAAGGGGGGCCGAAAATGGTAATTTTTTTATTACCATCATTATATTTGGCGAAGGGAGGCCTGATACCAAAAGTTTGTCTGGGGTCACCATGAGTCTAGGTGTGGTGCTGCTTGCTGTGCCCTAGCATGTCCGTTATCATCTGCCTGGATGGTCTTGCTAGTGGAGCAGCTGCTCAGGAACAGCAGCAGCACGTTCTCAGATGAGTACTGCCTACCTTAGCAGCGTGCTCCCCAGGGCCCAGGTTTTATGGACTCTATGGCACAGTGGCCTTTTCTCAGCCTGATTTGGCTTTGAATTAATTTGTGAGGCTTTACTTCTTGAAGGCAGACTATTTATTTTAGTAAGTACTGGGGCAAAAGTGCATTGACACAAGTTACCCAGGAAAATAAACAAACGTAAGCTACCCTGACTCTAAGCTACAGGCCTGACAGGTCTATTATATTTTGTTCAGATGGGTATTAAGCTGTCTCAGCATTAACTATGTATATGTGCACGTGCATACATACTAGATGACAAATTCATCTGAGAAACTAGTGAAACTTCTCTTTCACTGGTTTACATGGGGTCTTACCTTATGTCAAACGCATACATAGATCTTATAAGCAGCACTAACTGTACGTGAGCGTGTAACAGTATATAAACAGAAGACAGGCTGCCCATCAGATAAGTTATATTAAGGGGCCAGTGAACTGTAAGTGGTTTAGCTGCATCCAAACCAAAACTTGAATGACTTCTCCCAAGACCAAAATTCATTATTAGTTCTCTGAGCCTCAATCAGAAAAAAATTCCTCATCCTCCCCTTCTCCAGACCTCAGGAAACAGTCATTACTCCTATTGTTTTATGTGCCTTTCCTCCACCTATGAATTTATATAGAGATCTTAAATGCCCTTGGGCCATGAAGTGAATCCTTCTGCCCAATTTTTTAACCTGTTCTTTGTCATGCTTGCAAATGTGAAAATGAGCCCCATCTATACAAACATGGAGATATGGAGAGTTGTCATGGGTAAGATGCCCTGGATAACTATTAAATGCCCCTGGGATGTGCAAGGCAATTTTAGGGAATTTCTGCTGGTGCAACCTATACAATATGATCAACACAAGAGTTAGGGAGTATATCAAGGGAAGGTGGGGAAGTCCTACTGAATTCACTGTCCTCAGAAATAATAAAAGCTATGATTTCTTTTTGAATTAAAGTTAACTCCACTCTTTGGAGTGGAAAAACACCACTATTGGAAACTAACGTTCTTGGTCTATCTGCCAATATTTTAAGATATGGGATTAACACTTCTTTACTAATCCTGACGTCCTTAGAAACAGAGTCTCAGCCTCTGGGCCCTTGTACAATTGCTACAGAAACTCCATCTATATGCTTCTATTTCTGCTGTAATCATAATTATGGTTTTAAAACAGCAACTTCCACTAAACTCCAGTAACTTATTACGTATGCCTCTCAAACTCAGAAATTCTGTGCATATTCAGTCTTACCAGGTAGATGCACGGTTTGGAACTGATGTGAACCTCACCTCTGGGTTCTTAGGCTTTGTCCCTTAGCTAAAATACTAAAGGTGACCAACATCAACAAAAGGAAACAGTATATCAATGAGAAGCAGGGTCTAAGCAGATCAACAGGAGGACGGCACTACAACCAGCCACTGACAAGTTTGAGCCAAGCTGGGAGAGGACGGTGTGGGTGTTTGGGTCAATTTACAATCAGGTGTTCAGAGTAAAAAGAAAGCATTTCAACCAACTCACTGTGGGCAAATGGCTACTCTGAGTCTCTGCTTTCTCTCAGGAAAAGGTCGTTTAAGAAGCTCCCTGGAGTCTGGGCCCCACAGAGGGGGTCTGGGTAGTACAAGGATGAAGGAGGGAGGAAAGAAGGGAGGGTTTAAGGTGCTCGCACCAGAAGTCATGTGACCAATGCAAAGGTAGCCAGGAAAAAAGCAGATTTTTATAATAAATAACCATCCCAGCTGCATTAGTGTTCCAGATACGTACTTATCGAGACCCTCTCTCAACCACAAAACCGCAAGAATGGGAAGTGGAAAACCACCCTGACAGCTGATGGCACAGTCCTTTTGATCCATGAAGAGAAGTTCTGATGCTGATTTAAGGCCCACATTCTTTGAATTTCCTGGATAAATGAATAGGGCCACCTCTTCCCCCCACCCTGTCCCAAATCCAATAGGGAACAGAGGATACAATGGTGCAATGATCGTTAGCACGCCCATTAGCAATACGCTTCTTGGTAAATTTTACTTTTGAGCGTGCATGGTGGCGAGTGGGAATTTTCAGACCTAAGTACACACATTACAGTTGCAGCTTTCCCCACCCT